>NC_133223.1:34773777-34808777 GCF_040436345.1 Pagrus major
TCCACACTCTGTAAGGACACTGTCACACTCTGTAAGGACACTCTCACACTCTGTAAGGACACTGTCACACTCTGTAAGGACACTTCCACACTCTGTAAGGACACTTCCACAGCCTGTAAGGACACTTCCACACTCTGTAAGGACACTTCCACACCCTTAGGGCCCTAAAAAATCCGTTTTATTTTTTCCCAAATTCCGTCTTTTCCGTTTGAATTTTTGGGAGTCCCGTTTTTTACCTTCTACTCACACTCTGTAAGGACACAAATTCAAATTCAATTCAAAGGAGCTTTATTGGCATGAAAGTTTTAACAACAATGTTGCCAAACACTCGGACATAACATAACAAACAACAACATGAACACAAACACAGCACCAAGATTGATTTACATTAATTATATATACAGTATATACAGTGTGTGTGTGTGTGTGTGTGTGTGTGTGTGTGTGTGTGTCTCAGGTGTGCATGGTGACACATATTGGGCAGCAGGGCCCTGTCTCCTTCTCCCAGGAGTATTTTAATGTTGAGAGGTGGTTCAGCTCTTTGAACTCTGAGATTACAGAGTTGAACTTGTTAAAATAAATGTTCCTGCTTTCGTTGAATGCTTTACATTGTAGGAGAAAGTGCATCTCTGTCTCAGCCTCACCTGTCCAGCAGCGACCACATGTTGTGTTGTCTTTTGGTTGCCGTGATTGTTTGTGTCTTCCTGTTTGGATGGTCAGTTTGTGGTCACTGAGCCTGCACTTGGTGAGCATCTGTCTCTGCTTCCTATCTCTGACAGTAGAGAGATGTTCTGCTCTTCATCGTCTCTTTTTAGGGCGAGATAACGTTCTGATCCACTTTGGCTTTTAGTTTCTTCTTTCCAATGTTCCAGGCAGGTTTCTTTACATTGTGTTATAATGTGCTTTCCTCTGATTGGTGTTTGGAGAGCAGTGTTGTTGTGAGGCTGGTCAGACTGTCTGAGAGGGGGCAGTCAGCCTCAGTACCAGCTGACATAGGGGCTCTTTTCTGGGCTCAGCTCTTGAGTCTGGAGGCTTTGGAGTGGAGGGCGTCTCTGGCTGATTTCAGGTGGTTAAAAGTTGAGCGTTCTCTGTTGAATGTTAATTATCAGTGGGTATCTGCCTCATTCTGCTCTACATGCATTTGTTGGTGTGTTTCTGTGTAAATAAAGTCGGACTTATGTTGCAGCCCTGGCGTACACCTCTTCTCTGGGTGAAGAGTTCAGTTTGTTTGTCTCCAATTTTAACAGCACACATATTTTCCAAACACATTGATGTAACCAGATGGTACATGTTGCCCCCTGTACCACAGTGCAGGAGCCTGTAGTAGAGCCCTTCATGCCAAACAGAGTCCAAAGCTTTCTTGAAGTCAATGAAACAAGTGAATATCTTACCACTTTTTGTTCAGTGAACATGTTTGTTAATTAAAGCGTGAAGGGTATATACATGGCGGTGGTGCGGTGTTTTGGGAGGAAGCCAATTTGACTTTTACTCAAGATGGAGTGTTCGTCAAGGAAATCCAGTTTTCTTTTATTCAGAATACTCCAGAATAATTTACTTGGACAGCTGCTGACACAGAGGCCACGGTAGTTATCAGGGTCTGATGTGTCCCCACTCTTATGAATGGGGGAAATGAGCCCTTTGCACCAGATGTCAGGAAAACATCCCGACTGTAACACAGTATTGAACAGCTTTAGCACTGCACCCTGCAGCTCTGGGCTGCTGCATCTGAGCATTTGGTTTTTAATGCTGTCTGGACCACAAGCTTTCCTCGGCTGGAGACATTTTGTCTGTGTGGTCAATTCTTCCCAAGTAATTGGGAAATCAAGCAGGGTTTTGGTTCTCTTTAACTGTTTCTTCTAATGTTTGGAGTTTTTCTTGTATAATACACTGATCTGAATTGATTTGATTTATTGGTGTGTCTTTGTACAGATTTTCAAAGTGTGCTCTCCAGATGTCTCCATTTTGGATGAGTAATGTCTGTTGCTTTGTGTTGAGCTTGTTCCACATATCCCAGAATTGATTCTGATTAATGGCATTCTCAATATCTTCGAGTTTCATGTGGGTATCATTTTGTTTTTTGTTCCTAATTGTACATTTATATTTCTTTAAAGTGTCAGTGTATCTAATGCGTAGGGCTGGGTTGTTTGGTTGGCGATGTTTTTCATTTGCTATTTTTCTCAGGTCTTTTCTGATGGTCCTGCATTCTGGATCAAACCATTTGTCAGCGTTTTGCCTTTTAACAGGCTGTTTTTGTTTGATGAGGTCAGCTTTGATAGCTGCCTTATGAAATATCATATTGATATCATCAGTGGCCTTGTTTACACCATCTCTGGTAGAGACATATTGGTTTTGGTCGTATATTGATATGTCATTCATCAGATCAGGTGAGTTCAAGGCCATGATGAGTTTGTCTCCACTGTCTGGGGCCCATCTGTAGGCAGGATTTAATTGAAACAGCTTGCTGGGTTCCCTTTTTGTGCCACTCATTTGATCTGAGAGTTTAAAGAACACATTTATTTGGTTGTGGTCTGAAACGGGGGATTGCTGTCTGACAGTGAATGCACTGATAGTGGAGGGGTCCATGTCAGTGATTGCATAGTCTACTACACTAGACCCAAGAGCTGAGGAGTATGTGAATCTCCCTAAAGAGTCCCCTCTGAACCTACCATTAACTATGTACGGGCCTAAGGCCCGACAGAGATGCACTGTCTCCCTGCCACTTTGATGTATTTCAGAGGCGAGGTTGTCCCGACGGGTGATGGTTGGTGTGGTAAACAGGGGGGCCTCACCAAATACATGGTTGTTGTCCTGTGGGTCCATGACATCAGGTTCGATTCCTGTTCGTCCATTCAGATCTCCAGTTAGAAGCACGTTTCCCTGGGCCTGGAAGGAGGCAATTTCTGAATGGGGAGTGTCAAAAATGTCTTCTTCAAAATGTAAGGACTGTAAGGACACTCCCACACAGAGTTTAAAGCCTGCAGCTCCTCCAGTTAGTTAGAAGTGAAGAAGCCTCTTGGCTGAGAGGTGAAACATCTTCAACAAACTGAAACACGTCCAGTTGACTACGATACAGAACTTACAGGTACCAGGACCTGGATGAACCTCCATCATCCGATCTGAGATCAGTTTCATAAACGAGGTCCTTGCTGCTGAATGTTGTCCGAGGAGCAGCTGACGTACTTTAATAACCAGAGTGTCTCAGCCTTGTCCTCTGATGTCACTGAGACTGACAGCAAACAGGAAGTGACATCATTTAAATTAACAAAGAGATTTACACACCTTCATCCTCCTGTCTCCTCTACTGTCTCCTCCCTCCTCTGTAGGACGGCATCCCCTACATGGGCTCAAGTGCCGGCACCAACGTGGCGACCGTCAGCATCAACACCACCAACGACATGCCAATCGTCTTCCCTCCGTCTTTCTCCGCCATCGGCCTCGTGCCCTTCAACATCAACCCTCACTACCTGGACCATGACCCCAAGAGCCGCCACATGGGGGTGAGTCGGCAGAGTAATCAACAGCTGGAGTAACTGATTACTTTGATTGCAGGTTTTATTTTTATATAAATAATAACATATATAATAATAATAATAATAATAATAACAATATTTTAGAGAATGACACATGAACACTATAAATCAGCTGTTTATTATTGTTACATTTGTCTCTTTACATTGATTAAAACAGGAAGAACATTTTGTGTTCAAGTGTATTGATTGTAATTTTGTGATTCTCATGATCAATAATTTTAAGGTATCAAACATTTGTTGTGATCTAAAACAAAGAAACATGAAGTCATGTCAGACAGAAATCAGTTATCAGAATAACTCATTGATCATTAACTCTTTGATTAATGGACGAATCATTTTACTCCTGATTGTGATGACAAAGAAAAAAACGTTGTATTTATTATAAAACATGTTGTTGTTGTTGTTGTCCAGGAGACCAGAGAGCAGCGGATCACTCAGTACCATGAGGAACCGGACACTCCATGTGTTCTGGTGAGACTCGTCTGTGTTTAAATCAAACATGATCAACATGTTTATGTTTGTGTTTATAAATATTCAGTATAATGTAGATTCACTGACACATCACAGCTCATTACAGCCATGCTTTTATTGTGAAACATCTGCTGGAAGTGTCACTGATGACATCTTAACATGTTTCCCTTTAACTGTTTTTATCTGCTCTAATTAAAGATCCAATCATTAGCATGTTCAGCTAACTAGCTTACTGCCAACAGTAGAAACCTAGCATTAGCCCCCTGAATGACAGACAGTTACTCATCATTGAGTTCATCAGTTACAAACACGTTAAAGTTAAAAACAAGTTAAAACGTCAACATTACAGAACAGAAACACGATGTTCAGATTCACATCTGCATCAGTTCTTCATGTTTCTGTCTCAACGAGCTCAAAAACTTCACCAGTCAAACATTTAAATTAAAGTCGTGTTGACGTTCAGGGTCTGAGGGAGGGCTCCATGCTGCTGGTGGAGGGAAACACCGGCACCCTGCTGGGAACCACCAGCGCCAGACTGTTCACCAGGTAACACACAAACACACACACACAGTGAAGCTGGGAAATCCGTGTACCCTTCGTTCTTTTGTTTTTTCGTTTCAAAACCAAATTAAAAAACGGAAAAACAAGTTTGTTTTTCTGTTATTCTCTTTTAAACCCAGAACGAAAAAACAGGAAAAACAGAATAACACAAAACCACATTTTGTGCCTGTTATTTTGTTTTAAAACAAAAACAGAATAACGTGAAAATTAAGTTTTGGATTTTTATTGTTTTGTTATTTTGATATTCTGAAAATTTGGGGAATGCTGGGAGATTTTTGCGGAGTCAGAGGCGCACGAAGTGAGCGGGAAAGTTGAAAGGGTTACAGTTGTTCTATCTGGCGATGACGTAGCGTACACACCACAGACCCGTTATTACCGGACTGGACAGCAGCCGAGAGATTTATTAGGTTAGGCTACCCTATTATATCCAATACAATCATGATCTTGACTGTCCTGAGCCTACAAAATAAAGTTTGAGAAATGTCTGCGTGGTGTAGGCTACACCTACTTACAGTGCAGCTGACAGATGTGCAGCCATATATATTTTCCTCATCGCTACCTGAGCCACCATCTGATCCTTCCTCCCTCATGTCCTGAGGAGTCTCCTGGACATATTCTGTGATTTCCCTCTTTTCATTTCTAACCGTTCAGTTTTTGCAGGTAAACGCCCGGTGTCTCCTTCTTTCGCTCGCTCGCACGTGCGCGATCGCGCCCGATTCACATACCGGTAGGCCTATACAGGTAAAAATAAATGTGATAGTATGAAAACATTAGCCTATATATTGTTGTAAATATTTTTCTCTGACAATAGATTAATAATTATAATAATAGGTTACAATAACAAATGCTTTTATTTTGAAATAGAAATGTGTTGTGTTGTCTTCCGTTAGTGTAGCAGACGGTAAGTGCTACAAAGGATCTTCTGGTTGCTCGGTAACGAATCGGACCTTTCCTCCTCGTCTTGTTTATTTCGCCTCTGTTGTTTTCCTCCTTGTAACTGTTCAGTATTACGTGTTTTAATCAGTAATGATCGGCATTCAGCCCTCAGGCTGAGCCGGCGACTCCCCCGGAAAAAGACAAAGCTTGCCATGACGCTCTATCTCCAGACCACGTTCCCGCTCACTTCCTGCGCCTCTGACTCCGCAAAAACCTCCCAGCATTCCCCGAATTTTCAGAATATCAAAATAACAAAACAATAAAAATCCAAAACTTAATTTTCACGTTATTCTGTTTTTGTTTTAAAACAGAATGTGGTTTTGTGTTATTCTGTTTTTCCTGTTTTTTCGTTCTGGGTTTAAAAGAGAAAAACAGAAAAACAGACTTGTTTTTCCGTTTTTTAATTTGGTTCTGAAATGAATAAATGAAAGAAGGAAGGGTACACGGATTCTGGGAGCACACCAGTAACACCAGTACTTGTTTTGCTGTTTTAGGGGGAAGCCTTCAGTGGAGTTTGACCCAGGAAGTGACCTCAGCTTCCTGCTGACCCAGTGACCAATCAGAGGGAAGCAGGAAGTGACAGTCTCCCCGTCATGAAGATGTAGTCAGATGATTGGTCAGAACAGAATAAACTTTTAACTGCACTCCGTGAAGTGTTTCCTGTCATTGTGTCCATATTTTAAACAGTCTTTATATTTTAACTCCACTGTGTGTCTGTGTGTGAACAGCTGGCAGCTGTGTGACATTGAGCTAGCTGTTAGCATGCTGACATTGAGCTAGCTGTTAGCATAGCTGTAGCCTGTACAGGTCAACGTGTCTGGAAATCTTTTACATTCTCATGTTATCTTATGATTTGTGTTGATGCTGAGCTGCTCCTCAGAGACACAAACAAAACACGTTTAAAATGTGAACAGATCAGTTTATTTCAGATCAAAGGTGAAATCATCTCTTTATGAAAAAGTTAATTTTATTCTCCAAGTGAAAGAATACATACATCAAAAATACTCCATATTGTCTCATGTTAGAGAGAAAGAGACAGAGAGACAGACAGACAGACTTTACATCAGGAACGATTGAATAACTTTTTTGATTTTAGCCTCTGATTCTATTCTGTCTAAATAATTCAACAATAATTATAATTATTATATTGAGCAATAATTAAATATTTCTGTCCATATTTAACGCATAACTTTAGTCCTGAGAGCTTCTGTGAATATTTTCAACTGAGTTTAAAGTGAAGTGACAATTTATATTAGTTCAGTTTAAACACTTGGGTTAATGTTTAACAGTGCAGTGAAGCAGCTCTGTCAGGAGGAAATGTCCACCTCGTCCTATCGGAGACTCACACCTTAACGAGCTCTTAACGAGCTATTAATGAGATCCCATCTCACTGGTCTTAAGTGAAGTGGTCTCTTGTACCCTGTTCACACTGTGGTCAACAGGAAGTGACTGAAGGTGTGACATCACAGTCAGAAGAGTAAAGTTTCCTCCAATAGAAGCTCATCAGACTAATAACAGTTTATATGTGGAGTAAATCTGTGATGACAGCAGGAGTCAATAATAGTTTGACGGTGCAGCAGTGACCTCTACTGGCGGCGGAGGATAATAAAATAAAAAGGTTTATAACGTGTTCCTGTGGTGTTATTGTGATTGTTAATTTGATTATTATATCTTTAAAACTATAAACATTAATTCAGGATGAAAACCCAATATGGGTGAATTCATTCTGTAGGAACTTTCTGTTGTTTGTTTATATATTCGGAAGCGCGCGCACACAGAAAATAGCGAGCTGCTTTCAGACAAAGCTGCCAGACGCGATCTGAAATCTGAAGAAAATAACACTAAAAAATCAAAACAAGCGGAGGAGCAGACAAGCGTCAGTGCAGGGAGGGAAAAATATAACTGGAACTAACTGACTGCTCACTAAGCCCCGCCCCTTAATTACTGTTCCTATGTCTGTCAATCTCTCTGTTCTCACAGTTTAAAATCATAACAACAGATTTGATCATCACAATCCTAAAACAATGATCCATTCTATTATGACCAGGTTCATCAGTGTAGCTACAATGCTAATCAAGCTAACGTTAGCTCCATCAGTTCTCCAGTTCTTTTTATAAGTTAATGTTTCCAGCTGAGTGGTTGTAAGTGAAAGGTGTCACCTATCTCACCTTCAGGCCGGTATCAGGTCCAACACTGGCACAAGAATCAATTTATTATTATTTAATAATTCAGTTTTTCATTTCCTGGAAAATTATTTTTCTAAAAGGATATTTGCATGAAAACGCTCCACTAACTGTTTCATGCTAACTTAAAATATATATATATATATATATATATATATATATATATATATATATATATATGTATATATATATATATATCTATATATATATATATATAGATATATATATATATATACACATATACATTTGATGGCTACATGTTATCATGCTAACAGATGGAGCCGATAGCTTACTGTCTTAGCTAACATTAGCTGATCAGGATCGGGACAGAGCCGCTAATGTTAGCTTAAACTCTGATTGCATCTCTACCACACAGTGAGAAAAACTACACAGTGGACGTTGTTGTTTTTACTAGTAACCCAACAAACTTAAGTTGTTAGCTTATGCTATGCTAACTCTTAACCTTGGATATAATGCTCAGTTGCACTGTAGGTAGTCAGATAGCTAGCAGACATGCTAATGAATTCAGTTTCAGTTACTGCAGATACAAACTGCTGTTACAGTGACAGACCTGTCCTGCCTCACTCTGATTGGACATCAGTACTAAGGGGCGGGGCTTAGTCAGCAGTCAGTTTTACAAAGTAGATCATAAACTCATCGCTGCATTGATTTTCAAACAAACATCAAATGAAAAAACAAAAGGTTGTAAACTCATGATTGAAATGAAACGGACGCTCTGATTCAAAAATATTAACAAACAGTGAAAAACCCCCAAGAAAAAGCTCCCACACACACACAGCAGGAAAACGGTGAATATATCAGTAATATATTACTGTAACACTCATCATCATCATCACCATCACCACCATCATCACCATCATCATCACCATCATCACCATCATCATCACCATCATCACCACTACAAACTGAACCACCTGTATCAGAAACTACAGACAGCTGATCTCAGGTCACTTACTGCTGATGACATATTTCATATTGGCGTCACTGAGCACGTCACGTACCCACAATCCTTTGCTTCATAAACTCACTCACTCCTCAGTGACACTCAGCTCAGCTAGCAGTAATTTTGTTCTCCTGGTTTATTTTTAATAAGTTGGCTTGTTTTCTTCTTCAGTGGATCTTAATATTTTATGGGAAGACGAGTCAGCACTTTGTGGAAGCTAATGGAGAGGAGCCTCAGTGTTATTGATCAGGGCTCAGTGTTATTGATCAGGCCAGGTTATATAATAACTTGAATTTATCAGCAGTTCTGGACTTTGTGGGCAACACACACCCACAGTTCATCAATCAGTTTGGGTCCGGACAGAAAATGTGCAAATTAAATCTCAGGCCAAACATTTCTCTAGTGCCTCATTAACATGTTGGAACAAACACAGATGATCAGAGTTTTGACCCATGAAGCGTTCCTGGTCATTTGTTAAAGAAGTAGTTCAACATTTACCTGGTTCTGTTCAAAACCAGCCAACCAGCAGCTCTGAAGTCACTGATTGGGTCATGAAACACTTCAGATCACAGTGTAAGCTGTGTTTGTGTGCAACAGTCCACAACAGAACCCTCTGTAAACCAGTCAGCTGATGGTTCTGCACTGTGATGATCACACTAATTAAACAGACAAGTTCATCAGGACTGTTAAAGCTGCTGTCTTGATGCTAAGCTAAGCTAACCTGAGAGTCTGAACATGTGACACTCAGTAACAAAGCTAATAAAGGTTGAACTTGTCCTTTAACTGTGGGACCGGTGTTGTCTGGTGGAGTTTCTCTTTTGGCACAAACACAAAATGATTAATAAAAAACTAAATGCTCATTAAAACCTCAACCAGAACCTCAACCAGAACCTCTATCAGACTCTACAGTGATACAGTGAAGCTCTCCTGTCGGCCATTTTTACCCTGAAGTTCTCTGATCATACAGAGGGGGGGCGCTCATCCTCCTGCTCCTCCTCCTTCGCTTCCTCCTCACCCTCTTTCTGCTCCTCCTCCTCCTCTTGCTCCTCCTCCTCCTCTAGGCATCAGCGTTTCCATTCTCTTCTGGCTGCAGCTGCTCCTTCTCAGTGCAGTCCTCCTGTGGGGGGCGCACTCTCTTAAAGAAACCCAACTAAACAGGAAGAGGAAGAAGAAGAAGAGGAAGACGACATTAAGACAAACAAACATCACATAGAGTAAATTTAAAGAGTAAATTTAAACTACTACATAAGGACTCTGTCCTCTAATTACAGAGTACTTCATTTCTGTACATTAACTTTTTGTGACTGATACAGTGTTTAAAAAGTTCCCAACAGTCAAAATCCAGTAAAGACATGGTATTAAAATATTACTTTTGTATCAAGTAAAAGTAAAAGTCGAGTAAAAGTCTTAAAGTATCTGATGTTAAATGTACTTAAGTATCAAAAGTATCAGTAAAGTGTTGGGACCCACAGATGAAGTTGTTCACTGTGGATTTCAAAATAGACTGAACTGAACTCAGTTTCCCAGAATTCCCCAGTCTTCACACCTATGTGCAAATTCAGCCTTGAGCTACTATTGGTCAGGGTGACAGACCCCCTCTGACCAGATAGTCAAAACTCCAGCTGCTTCCTTTGTTCTCTCTCTTCTCCACTTCTCTCCCCACAGGGCCGCCTGCCCTCAAGTTCTCTTCTCCTGGGCTCTTCTGGGCCCGACAGCTGCTGAGAGCTGCAAGCTACATTTCCAGCAGGTCCAAAGAACTTCTCCTCACTGCAGCAACATGAGGTCCTGCTAGTATTCCAGACCAGTTAACACCAACAGCTGTGACGCAAAGCTTACCAGCTAACTCCACAATCTGAGGAACATGGAGTAAGTTAGCACCAAGCTGCTATCCCTGCAAAGGAAAGGAGCGACCAGTTTCCTCCACCTGCTGTCTTTTATCAAACTTTGCACAGCAAGAACAGCATTGTTCAACATTGGAATTACAACCTTCTCCTGCTTGGCTCATGAGCCAAGGAACCACCAGCACCTCTTCTTCAAAGACTGGTAACGTTGAACTGGGCCTAGATAGCACACAGCATAGCATGGCTAAGCACAGGACTTTTAACTCTGGTTGATGTAATGCACGTGTGTTCAATCTATGTGTTTGTTCACTGTTTGGGTGTTATTGTGATCTCATGTCAGGTTATTGGTAGTTTGCTTTGCTACACGGCTAATTTTGATGTTAGCTGAATGATGCTTCACACACAGTCTCAGTCTTTGCATGCAACTAACCATCTTGTATAACCTGCCATCACGTCACATCACACACACACACACACACACACACACACACATACACACACTCCTTCAGCCTGACGCATATCACACCCACAAGAGTTAATGTTGCCAACCTCGACTCTGTCAAGGATCCAAAATCCTTCAACCGTTACAGCTGTTATGGTAATTTTGGTTGTAGTTATTAAGTTAATTATTAATCAGAGCTACAAACTGACAGTTTAGTACCTTTTTATAAGACTGATTTGGTGAATTGGCTCTTTTCTCTTCTTCAAGGGTGGTGCCCCGAGGTGATCTAATGTAAATTGGATCTTATTATTAATCATAATTAATAATTATCCCTGATAATCATTCATTATTATTGATAGACAAATTTAACCCAAAACCCCTATTAATGTTGCATGAAGCACTACATATGGTGCCCCGTGTGAGGCAGTGCACTGTTGGCAATCATTCATAAACGTTATTATATCTAATTTCAGCATAATTTGGACAGTGCTAAAATTTGAACCCTTTAGCCAAAAGTCTTTACATTTAACCCCACTAATCTACTACAGGAGTAGACGTGGATTTGTACTTACAAACGGTTGCAGTGTGGAATTGATTTATCAATCAAATTCATAACCCATTTGATTAACCAAAATCTTTTACGTTATTAACTGCCACTTTGAGCCATTTGCTATTGCTGCTATCGATTCAAGTTGAAAGTGCTCTGTAGAAACTAAGAATTTCAGTTCAGCATTTGAATATCCTGTATTTGTTGCATTCTACTCAAGCTGTCATAATTTGATGACAATTCAAGTGTTCCTCATGTTAATCACAGCGTGCCACCGGCCCTGTGATACATAGAAGTTTATATGTGGCTGTCACTGCCTTGCATTTCAGCCTGAGTAAGAAGTAGAGCTGGAGATAGAGCCACAGTGTGCTACCAGCCCTGTGAAACAGAAGTTTTGTACTTAGCTGTTACTACCACGTGTTTCAGTCCGAGTCAACTTTAAGAGACAATCCTCTGACTGTTACTGCCCTGCATTCCAGTTAGTGCATGTTGAAAGTTTGGAAGGCAAAGTTATAAACTGTGTTTATCTTTATTGGCCCCAATCTGTATGCCCACAAGAGCCACTAGATTGTGTCGTAGCCACTCCTCCACCACAGGAAGCTACCCCCTATAGTGTAGGCCATAACACAGTTTGGTTAGAATAGTGTACTCCCCAAGCTACACTACACAGTGTCTGCCAAAGCAACACCATAGCCAACCACACTGATTGTTGTTGGACAACTTGTTTAACATTGGAGAGCCCCTGTGTAGAGTGATTTATTTCTTCCCTGGCACAGAGTGTAAAACCTGGCTGCCCTGAAGTCATTAGCAGGTTAATTCTCAGTGAGTGCAATGAAGAGATACAGTCCCTACTTAAGGACGGGTGTGATGTGCAGACCACATCCACAGGCCGGTTAAGATGTTTTCTTCTGATCTTCCACAGGCAAACCAGCCTCGAGTTAGATCTTTGCTCACACAAGGAGGAGTTGTTAAGGCTTAGGTCAGAATGTTTTTCCCCACCACAGTCGTTAAGCCAATGTGATTCTGGTTACTCTGATTCACACTCCTCCCTTGAAGGAAGGTTAACTCCCTCTCTACTCAGAAGATGTGAACAGTTCCTGACTGACCCTGACTGAAGTCCTCCTCAACCTAACCCAGAATATATATATTCTGCCCAGTGTTCCCAGTCTCTGATGCATGACACCTTCATCAGTGCCCCTCCAGCTGAAACACACACACACACACACACACACACACACACACACACACACATACACACACACACACACACACACACACACACACCTTCAGCCTGGAGCATATCACACCCAGATGTGATATCAGTGAGCACATGATGTGAGAACCACCATTGTTTCTTTGTTCTGCCAGACACACACACACACACACACACACACACACACACACACACACACACACACACACACGCCTGTATATAGTACATGTTAGTTAGATTGTGTGTTTTCATCTTTGTGTTAAATAAAAGACTTTTGAATCTTCATTCTGTCTATTTAATATTGTACAAGAGTGAATGTTGCCAACCTTGACTCTGTCAAGGATCCAAGATCCTTCAACCATTACAGCTGTTATCTGAGAATGATTTGGTGAATTGGCTCTTTTCCCTTCTTCAAGGGTGGAGGCAGTGTACCTCAGCACTGTACCTGAGTAAAAGTACTTAGTTACATTCCACTGCAGCATGTTACAGTGACCTGTGAGTGTCTGACCTTGTACATGATGAAGATGAGCAGAGCCAGCAGCAGCAGTCCAGCCAGCACGGCCAGAGCCACGACCCACCCAGGGACCGACGGAGGAGGCTCAGCCACCCACACCACCGACACACTCACCTGAAGACACACACACACACACACACACACACACACACACACACACACACACACACACACACACACACAGCAGCAGCATTAACACAGTTGGTAGTAACGTGCAAGAAACAAATGGTCTGATAACGAGTGACGTGAGAACAGACTGGAGTGTGTGTGTCTGTGTGTGTGTGTGTGTGTGTCAGTGTATGTGTGTGTGTGTGTGTGTGTGTGTGTGTCAGTGTATGTGTGTGTGTGTGTGTGTGTGTGTCAGTGTATGTGTGTGTGTGTGTGTGTGTCTGTGTGTGTGTGTCTGTGTGTGTGTGTGTGTGTCAGTGTATGTGTGTGTGTGTGTGTGTGTGTGTGTGTGTGTGTCTTACGCTGGTACTGTTGGATGGTAGCTCTAGTTCCAGGTTCTTGTAGGGCATCTCGATGACAGTGAAGGAGGCCGTGGATCGGACCACATATGATCGGTTCTGATTCTCAGTCTGAAAACAAACAAACACACACAGAGTCACATGACTGACAGACACAGACACACCCCCACACACATACTACACTGTTGTTTATCCTTTATTTGTGTACATGTAGTCAGTTGTTAGCAGCTCCTGTCTGCACTGTAATCTATATGTAATAGATTACTCTGATACTGAAAAAACTTCTGACCACCTTTTATGTGTCATCTGTACAAACACCAACACCTGGGACCAGTTGCCAGGCAACCAGCAGACTCCAGGCAGTTACCAGGAAACAGTTCTTCTGTGAGATTGTTGTTTTTATGACTGATCAATAACTCATTCAGGTTCTGCTTTAAGAAACACACAGTTCAGAATGAATCCATCAGGATGACATCATCAATACATGTGATCAGTCAGATCAACTTCTTTACACTCAGCATCAATCTGATAGTTTCTGTTTGTTCAGATGTTGGATTCATTACGACATTTTACTGTCGTCACATCAGCCCCAACACCAACAACCAGGTGTTTGTTTGTTTGTTTGTTTACCCTGAGGAAGTTGTTGACAGCCAGGCGGGAGTAGATGAACAGGATGGCGTTCTTCCTCCTCTCCAGACGACCCACCTGACACCTGAGCCTCAGACACTCTGCTGTAGAGCAGTCCTACACACACACACACACACACACACACACACACGCACACACGTGTTTCAGTTGTGTGTCAGATTTATTCAGATGATGTTTGGTTTCTTGTTTCTGCTGCTTGACATTTTCTGTGACACGTACATGATCTGTGTGATGTCATCATGATGTCATCATGATGTACACCAACAACATGCTGACATCTTTCATTTGTTTACAGCTTGTTGTACAAACAACATCACAGCTGATCTGACCGCACCAACATGGATCCAGTCACAGGTGTGTCTACCTGTGCTAAGCCTTGAAATTGAAATCAATACAAGAGTTCACCTGTTGACCAATGACAAGTCGTCCTCACAGGGCCGAGCTGTGATTGGACGGAGAGTTCAAACCAGAGGAAGCTATCACATCTCATCATGTGGTTGTCGGATGTATAAAGTGGTTCACACACAGTCAGGAGACATGAGAAGATGGCATATAAACATCTTATGAATAAACCTTTATTTCCCTGTTGGAAACTGAGTTAGCTGAGTTAGCTGAGTTAGCTGAGTCAGCTGAGTTAGCTGAGTTAGCTGAGTTAGCTGAGTCAGCTGAGTTAGCTGAGTTAGCTGAGTCAGCTGAGTTAGCTGAGTCAGCTGAGTTAGCTGAGTCAGCTGAGTTAGCTGTCCTCATGTCACAAACTGAATTATAGTAAAGTTTAATACATGGAACATCAACAGTAACAGGTGCATATAGATACTATAGCTAAAGTATTAATACAAGATCAGATCAGGTGTGTGTGTGTGTGTGTGTGTGTGTGTGTGTGTGTGTGTGCGTGCGTGTGCGTGCATGTGTGTGTGTGTGTACCAGCGTCTGCAGATCACTCTGTGTGTCTCTGGACTCCAGGTCTCTCTTGCGGACGTGGTTTCTGTTCCGTCCCTCCGTCTCTCGTTCTCTGGGTGGAGTCCCGCTGCTGGTGTTCTTCCCCGAGGAGAGTGGGTTCTACACACACACACACACGCACACGCACGCACACACACGCACACACACACACACTTATTAAAATCAGTCTTGTGATTTGTCGTCAGGTTTGAAGCCAATCATTGATCATAAAGTGACTCTCAGACATGAACATTCAACGCTTTGTATTTTATAGTTTATGACGTGGCATGTTGTTCTGCCAATGAAGTGGTTCTTTATGTTCATGTTCATATGTTTCTGTGTACAGGTGTGTGTACAGGTGTGTGTGTGTCCTGCTCACAGAGACGTTCAGGGGGTTAATCTCCATGTCAGTGGTGCAGTTGATTGGTCCTTCAGTCTCGTACTTGGTGATGTAGAGCAGCGAGCCGTTCTTGAACTGGTACGGCCACTCCACCTCCAGAGAGGCCTTACTGAATGTACTGGGCCCATTGTTCAGCAGCTGAGAGCAGACACGGTTATTGATTATTGATTAAATCAATCATGTGCTGAACTCTGGTCTGTTATGTCCTCCTGTGAAACGGTTCAGACTGAATAACTGCAGTCTGACAAACACCAGAATCTTCATTCAAACAGAACGTTTGATTCATGATCTCAGATGTTTTACAAGAAGAAGAAGAAGAAGAAGAAGAAGAAGAAGAAGAGCTCCATGCACACAGTCCCTCTTCTCCTGTTAATACAGCGTACAGCACCATCTTCTGACCGGACCACAGTGTGTACAGTCACTTCAGACCAGCTGATTCACAGGTTACTATTATTTCTTCTTATTTATTTTCACATTGGATCTGACTTTATACACACTGATATATACAGTGACTATATGTGTGTGTGTGTGTGTGTGTGTGTGTGTGTGTGTGTACCTCATAGACGTGAACTATCTGTGGTCCGATGTCGTCTCCCACCACAGGAGGCTCTTTAGGTTTCCAGTTAGCGATGGGAAGAAGAACCTGACCAGGAGAGGACGTCCTGACAACACACACACACACACACACACACACACACACAAAGATAATATAAAGAAGACACACTACTACAGTCACACTGACAGATTATAAAGCCATCTCTGTATCATCTAAACGTCTCTGTCACTGATAAAACATCTGTAGGCACTTCTGCTACAGTTCATACTGACATGATACCAGAACCACCTGCTGGTCTCTCACTGTGTCCGTCAGAACCGGACGTGTTCAGTGGATCCATACAGAGTGAACCAGAACACTGAGCTCAAAGTCCATTTAAATCATGTCATCTACTGTTCGTAAGAAAACACAGATTATAGAAGCTTTAATGACACAACACAGATGTTCTGTGTGTGTGTGTGTGTGTGTGTGTGTTTATGTTTGTGTGTGTGTGTGTTTATGTTTGTGTGTGTGTGTGCGTGTGTGTTTATGTTTGTGTGTGTGTGTGTGTATGCGTGTGTTACCCTCTTATGGAGACCTTAGCGAGGACAGCCAGTTTGGTGACGCTGGGGACTCGCGGACTGGTGTTGTTGAACTGATTAGAGCTGAAACACAAACATCACCATCATCACCATCATCATCATCATCTTCATCATCATCATCATCACGTTCATCTTCATCATCACCATCATCACCATCATCACCATCATTATCATCATCTTCATCACCATCATCACCATCATCTTCATCACCATCTTCATCATCACCATCATCTTCATCACCATCTTCATCATCATCATCATCTCATCATCATCATCACATCATCATCTTCATCTTCATCATCATCACCATCATCTTCATCACCTTCATCTTCATCATCACCATCACCACCATCATCTTCATCACCATCATCATCTTCATCACCATCTTCATCATCACCATCATCTTCATCACCTTCATCTTCATCATCACCATCACCACCATCATCTTCATCACCATCATCATCTTCATCATCACCATCACCACCATCATCTTCATCACCATCATCTTCATCACCATCTTCATCACCATCTTCATCACCATCATCATCTTCATCACCATCTTCATCACCATCATCATCTTCATCACCATCTTCATCATCACCATCATCTTCATCACCTTCATCTTCATCATCACCATCACCACCATCATCTTCATCACCATCATCATCTTCATCACATCTTCATCATCACCATCATCTTCATCACCTTCATCTTCATCATCACCATCACCACCATCATCACCATCATCTTCATCACCATCATCATCATCACCATCATCACCATCATCTTCATCATCATCACCATCTCATCATCATCATCACATCATCATCTTCATCTTCATCACCATCATCTTCATCACCTTCATCTTCATCATCACCATCACCACCATCATCTTCATCACCATCATCATCTTCATCACCATCTTCATCATCACCATCATCTTCATCACCTTCATCTTCATCATCACCATCACCATCATCTTCATCATCACCATCATCTTCATCACATGTCATCATGTGTAAACAGATGTCAGATCAGTGATGTGAGGTTGTGTTGCTGCTGTTATAGAAGCAGCCACAGGGGGCGCTGCTGCCTGTGAGTCCTGCAGATCTGCTTTAATACCATCTCACTTCTTCTCTTCCTGCACATCAACACTCAGAGCAACACAACCCTGTCATTAACATACCTCTCTCTATCCCACTCTCTCTCACACACACACAAACACACAGACACACACACACAGACTTTTTGTTATGTAAATGAGCGTCAGGAGACAAACTGCTCTGCTGTCATGAATGCTGATGTGTGGAGCTTATTAACATACTCTGCTCTGATTGGACAGATTCTTCTTTATAAACAGATGACAGCTGTTTGAGGGTCAGCAGCTCATTAACATACTCTGCTCTGATTGGACAGATTCTTCTTTATAAACAGATGACAGCTGTTTGAGGGTCAGCAGCTAACCCTAACCCATCAAAGTGACTGAAGAAGAAGTTTAACTTTAGTTTATGAGGAAACGAACAGAGAAGATTCAGCTGCCGCTTCATTGATCTGCAGTCTGTGGCACTGATACTGATGATGTCATCAACACACACAGCTGCAGATAACTACCACATCATGTGACGCAGAGAGGACAGAGACACAATTTTCCATCAGAAGCAGCTGTGAAACACTGAATCTGATCTGTTCAGTCTGATAACATTTATAAACTCTACAAGAGTCATTAAATCACTAAATCTTTAAATCTTTAAATCACTAAATCATTAAATCACTAAATCTTTAAATCACTAAATCATTAAATCACTAAATCTTTAAATCTTTAAATCACTAAATCTTTAAATCACTAAATCTTTAAATCACTAAATCTTTAAATCATTAAATCACTAAATCTTTAAATCACTAAATTTTTAAATCACTAAATCATTAAATCATTAAATCACTAAATCATTAAATCACTAAATCATTAAATCATTAAATCTTTAAATCACTAAATCATTAAATTTTTAAATCACTAAATCATTAAATCTTTAAATCACTAAATCATTAAATTTTTAAATCATTAAATTTTTAAATCACTAAATCTTTAAATCACTAAATCTTTAAATCACTAAATCGTTAAATCACTAAATCATTAAATCTTTAAATCACTAAATCTTTAAATCACTAAATCTTTAAATCACTAAATCGTTAAATCTTTAAATCGTTAAATCTTTAAATCGTTAAATCTTTAAATCGTTAAATCATTAAATCTTTAAATCATTAAATCATTAAATCACTAAATCATTAAATCTTTAAATCACTAAATCATTAAATAATCTCATCCAATCACATTAGCAGACGGACAAACAGGAAGTGAGCTGCAGTCACACGAGGAAGGTGATGATGGATGTCATGTGACAGGACCGTACCTGACGATCTGCAGGTCAAACTTCACTGACGTGTCCTCCTCTGACAGCTGGTGAACACTGAACCTCAACTCTGCCAGCACCTGACCAATCACAGCACAGAGACAGACAGCAGCGGACCAATCAGGAAGCAGCAGGAGACAGAGAGGAGAGCAGAGTCAGAAACATGACAGAATATCAAAGTGCTGCATGATGGATCAGAACAGAGTGTGAACATGTTAGTCTGATGATCGTCACAGCTCATGTAGCAGAACCATCTCCATAAATACCACATGAACTGGTACCTTAAGTTCTAGTTCTGTAACAAACTGATCTTCAGAACTTGCTGTTTAAATCTAGAGCTGCTGTTTGACTTCCGACTGTCAGCTCCTCCGTCTGCTTCCTCTCATTTCTGTCCTAACTCGTCTTCATCAGTGAAACCTCTGTGACCCGCTCCACCAGCAGCACATCGGATCTGCTCCTGACAGCCCAACTGTGTCCGGATCAGTCATGTGATCACTGACCTTGGTTCCTCCCTTCATGGGGTTTCCCAGGTCACACACCACCATCTTGGTCTGGTTCTCCTTCTTGTAGGCGCAGGACAACCTGTTGAGAGTCTGGGCCAGATCAGAACCAGATCAGAATCATATAAGAATCAGATCAGAACCATAACAGAACCAGATCAGAACCAGTTCAGAACTGTTTTCCCAGAAAATAGTTCTGAGTTCTGAGCTTCTGTGTAGTTACAGGTGCAGGTGTGGTTACAGGTGCAGGTGTAGTTACAGGTACAGATGTAGTTACAGGTGCAGGTGTAGTCACAGGTGCAGGTGTAGTTACCTGGCTGCGAACAGCTCCGACCCCGGTGAAGTCGGCCTGCTGTGGAGGGTAGACGTGCAGCTCGGCCTCGTACGCTCCCTCTCCCTGATTCTCAGCGCTGATCTGCAGAGTCAGAGCGTTGTCGTCTCCGATGTAGATCTGTTGGTGGTCGCTATGACAACAAAGTAACGTAAACACTTATTTGTATCATTTCTAACTGTCTGATTCCATTTGAGATGTTTTAAACTCGTAAGTCTGCAGGACGTCTCCCACCTCGTCACCGACAGCCTCAGATCGGGTTTACAGATGTTGTCGTCTCCACAGTCCAACAGGATGTGAGCCTGAACGAACCAACAAGACAGGAGACGAGGGAGGAGATGACGAGCGAGGAGACGAGGGAGGAGATGACAAGCGAGGAGACGAGGGTGGAGATGAGGGAGGAGACGAGGGAGGAGATGAGAGACACAACATGAGAAAGAAGAAGAAAGAAAGAGCGTACAGTAATATTATATATGTTTTAATATATTGCAGAATATTTACAGTAAAGATGACAGAAAACATTGACAGCAGTGTCAGTGCTCTCTCTCTCACACACACAGTTACCTGTTTGGTGACGTTGGAGGGGGCGGACATGTCGACGATGGGCTGCAGTCCGGTCTTATCTGCAGCCAGCTGATAGTCCAGATTGTACTCCATCACCACGGAGATTGGAGTGATCTTATCTCGAAACTCGTCCTGAGACACAAGTTTACACATCAATCACATGAAACAATTTCTTCTTCTTTCCCTCCTGACTCGTGTCACCTCCTCACCCTCAGGAAGACGTGCTGCTCCTCGCAGGCCGGCGCCTTCCCGTTCATCACCATCATGTTCTTGGAGTACTGGAAGGTCCGACCGTGCAGGAAGAGGACGCGCTTAGTCGCCTCCTTCTGCTTCAGACGGTCCAACATGAGGTCCACACGGAAACCTTCAGCAGGCCAATCAGAGAGGAGACCAATCAGAGAGTGTCTGTGTGTGTGTGTGTGTGTGTGTGTGTGTGTGTGTGTGTGTGTGTGTGTGTGTGTGTGTGTCACTCACTGAGGGTCTGTGGGGCTCCAGGCCCACTGGCCTTCAGACAATACTTCACCTTAAAACTGAAAACACAGACATCACATGAGATTATTGTCACACAGGATGAAGTGCAGGAGCTGCTTCAGATTCAGTTACAACCTTCACTGAGGACTCAACGGTAGAGAGCTCAGGACACACCTGAGCTCAGGACACACCTGTTCAGGAACAAACAGGAAGTGTTAACACGTGTAAACTCACCAGGACACCAAAGTGCTGGTTCCAGGAAGTGTGCAGGTCTTCTCTTCTGGGTTAATGATCTGAGGAGTGATGTCTAATGTGGCGTTCACACTGATCACTGGACGAGCTCTGACACATAATAAAGAATAAATATCAAAACAATAAATATTAAAACAATAAATATCAAAACAATAAATATTAAAACAATAAATATCAAAACAATAAATATTAAAACAATAAATATCAAAACAATAAATATTAAAACAATAAATATCAAAACAATAAATATCAAAAGAACAAAAGAATCATTAATAATGAGTAAACAGGTCTGAGGAGTGAAAGGGTTAATCTGCTCTAACAGCATCATTAAAGTGAGGAGGAAACAGAAAGTCTTTGATATCAGGAGGTCCCACTCATTAAACTCCTCACACACACGCACACACATGCACACGCACACATACACACACAGTAGGATTACCTGTATAAAACAGCTTTGTCTGCTCCAAAGACTCCCACTATTAAATCTGCAGACACAAACAGCAGCTTTAATCACAGCAGCAGTTCATCCCTGCTGTGTGTGTGTGTGTGTGTGTGTGTGTGTGTGTCTGTACCTGGGTATCCATTCTGGTCGATGTCAGTGTTTCCAGTCATGGAGTATCCAAAGCTCGCAGGCATGTAGCTCGAAGCCCATTTACCCTGAAGGACCTGACAGACAACACACACACACACACACACACACACACACACACACACACACACACACACATATAATGTATGTAATGTAATTTAATGTGTATAATGTAATGTTCAGATGTATCTGACTGCTCATACTAAATATCACCTGCTGACCTGGTGGTAGTGTTTACCTGTGAAGGTGAGGGGTCCAGCCCCTGAGGGCGGCCATTATGGATGTAGACCAGACCGTGACGGTCGGGGCCTCCATATGGAGCAGAGATGGCCACATCTGGAAGAGACACGACAAGAGGGGTGAGGTGAGGCAGGTCAGAGTGTGTGTGTGTGTGTGTGTGTGTGTGTGTGTGTGTGTGTGTGTGTGTGTGTGTGTTACCATTGAATCCATCCCTGTCCAGGTCTCCCAGTGCTGCGATGGCAGAGCCGTACCTGGCGTACTTCTCCGACCCTGTGAGCACCTGAGCAGGGTGGAAGGAGAACCCACCACTGCCAAGGTGCACTGACACCTGGAGAACACACACACACACACACACACACACACACAGTCAATGTGGAGGTGTAGGATAATATTTTATTTGGTTATGTTTTCCATTAATTTTCAAATGTGTGATGTTTTTATTGTGTCACCATGTTAGCATTCAGTGTGTTAGCATGCTAACCTGCAACCCTGCAGTCTCTTTGATGTTCCCGTGTGAGTGTGTCCTACCTGTCCCACCTCCTTCAGTTTTCCATCTGAGCCTCTGTCCATGAAAAGAGGAGCGCCAACCAGCAGATCCACCAGTCTGTCACACACACACACGCATGCACACACACACGCACGCACACACACACGCGCGCGTCATTAAACATGTCAGGTGTTTGTTTTTTATTGTCTACAGTGTTAATGCCAGTACAGATATTACTGCAGCAGGTACAGATGTGTTGAGGACTTGAATGTGTCAGACAGCACTCTGGACTGAGTCAAACTCCTCATTCACTAAATCAGGACATTAAAACCAAAAAGGTGCAATATGTAAGAATTGGCCACCTCGAAGTCATTCTGTACACAACTCCAAACATAGCTGCTAACTGCTTCTAACTATAGCTGCCACTAGCTAGTAGGGCTGTGCAATTAATAGAATTTTGATCGTGATTTCAATTTTTGGATCAAACGATCTCCGAACTAATATAATCGAATTGAAACAATTTATTTGGCATTTTTCGTTGTACAGTCGGCCTAGAGATTTTCTGAAAGAGACGTGCATGCGCAATTCAGTCCCTCCCCCAAAGCATTCAACGCGGCCCTGCTGACTGGCACTCACTCAAGTTACGTTTTTCTCTAAATTACATAATTACATAATCACCATCAGTCAACAGGACGCTGTCTGACTCTGTCACTCGCGGGGAGGGAGGCTGTTTTCTGGGGGGAGAGTTCACTGAAGTCTCGGTCGGGAGGGCTGAATCACCGCGACAAACACTTGGTGAGTTTAAGTTTTTTGCCGGGGACAGACGCTGTTTTTCGGGCAGAATTGTGACAAAGAGTCGGTCGGACAGACACTTCTCCACTTATAACTGCGGTATTTTTTTCCTCTTAAGTTGTCAAAGACACGACCAGTTACTACGTTACTGTTGTTTGGTCCTGTAACGTTGCTTTGTGGGACATTTGTCTTTATTTTGTTGAGTGATGGACCTGTTTAGTTATCAGACAGTGAACACCATCAGACCGACACACCCTCGCTGCGTGCCGCCGGCTTATCTGTTCACACTGGTTCGGTTCGCCAATACTGCACCTCTGATACTACCTGCGGAGGCGCATCAGTGGCGCAGCGAAATTTCACCCCTCGCAAAGACAAGGCCACAACCCCCACGACATCAACGCAGAGTCAGACATCGATCTCAGACACACTGTATAATGCGACTCCTTATCCGTCAAATTCAGACAGGCACAAGAAAATACCAACTACCATTGGATACTTTTTAGCTAAAGATATGCACCCTATCGTTTGTCTTATTTGATTTTCTAAGTATATTTATTTTATTCATTAAATGTTTTATAGAAATTGCAGAACAGTTGGATACATATTTGAACATTTTGTATTTTTCGATTTGAACATTTTGTGTATTTTTTTGAGAGAAATGCTGAATAAATGCATCATGTTTCCAAACTCAAAAATAATCGTTTAAATAATCGTGATTTCAATATTGACCAAAATAATCGTGATTATGATTTTTTCCATAATCGAGCAGCCCGACTAGCTAGTATGCTAAGTTAACCGGACTCTGCCTGGACTGGGGGCTCGGAGCACTGGGGCAGTGTTGGTGGTGTTTTCTGTCGGACTATCACTTCTTGAGGTATAAAATGGCTAGGGGCTAGCTGGTTAGCATGCTAACTTCCATAGATGTCTCTGCAACACAAAACGTAGATGTCTTTGACACAACCTAAAGACTGTTTATTCTTCATTTTCTCTTAGTAATTTAATTTTTGAAGGATTTTAACTACAATTCTTACATATTGCACCTTTACATGTCTCAGAGAGTAAAGACTTTATTGTGTAATCTGTTGCTAGGAAACATCTGCAGCTCTATCCAATCAGAAACAATCAGCTGTGTCAACAGGAAGCCAGTGTAGGATCACAAGCTAGCAGAATGTCCAAACATGACAGTTTGTATGTTTCTGTGTCAGTTAGTGATATTCATACAGTTTATAATGAGAGGGAGATATGTGATGATGCTAAGCTAACTGACGATATTCACACATTCAGTCAAATGTTTTCAACATAACTTTGTTGTTTTATTTCAGTGAAATATAGTTTAAAACCTTCAGATATGTCGACTGTCCTCCATATTAGCTCTGAACAGGTCAGATATTAGCATACTAATGTTAGCTTAACTGCTTCTGCAGTTAGTGGCAGTTAATATTTAGTGAGAACTAGTCAGTGAGCTGCAACCTGTTTTAACTTAGTCATGATAAAACTACACTTAGTAAACACTTACATTAGCACAAGGCTAAGTTAGAGCTTGTGAGGATTTATTAGAGAAGTGATGTCTCTGCTGATCTCAGGGAAGTTGGATGTTGTGTTCAGTCTGGTGTGACATCATCTCATTTTCATGTAGTTAGATAAAACTCATCTGCAGAGACTAAATCAGTGTGTTAAGAGGTGAAACGGGTCAGTCAGTGTGCAGCAGCTCATCAGACTATAAACTGCTGAGTCAGACAAACAGACTCACCCGTCATTATTGACATCAGAGGCAGCGACTGAATGGCCGAAGTAGGCAGCCATCTACAACACAGAGAGGAGAGAGGCGGGATCATTGAAGTGATACAGAAACAGTGTTAATGGGTCAGCTGATCGACAGACACACTGGACTGAAATATCAACTGTCTGATGAAATGACTTCTGAACCACATCACTGACAGATGCCAACAGAACCATGTAGGCTTTACTATCTGAGTCCTTCTTAAACATGTTTTTTACACACAGCAGCTATTTATCTGAGACGCTGTGCGTCGCCTTAAACATGATACATTCAGTTTGTCCATCTTGGTCAGGAAGAGCTACACCACCAGCACCACCAGCACAACCAACACCACCAGCACCACCAGCACAACCAGCACCACCAGCACCACCAACACCACCAGCACAGCCAACACCACCAGCACCACCAGCACCACCAGCATAACCAACACCACCAACACAACCAACACCACCAGCACCACCAGCATAACCAACACCACCAATACCACCAACACTACCAGCACCACCAACACCACCAGCACAGCCAACACCACCAGCACCACCAGCACAACCAACACCACCAGCACAACCAGCACCACCAACACCACCAGCACAGCCAACACCACCAGCACCACCAGCACAACCAACACCACCAGCACCACCAGCACAACCAGCACCACCAGCACCACCAGCACAGCCAACACCACCAACACCACCAGCACCACCAGCATAACCAACACCACCAACACAACCAACACCACCAGCACCACCAGCATAACCAACACCACCAATACCACCAACACTACCAGCACAGCCAACACCACCAGCACCACCAACACCACCAGCACCAACAACACAACCAACACCACCAACACCACCAGCACCACCAACACCACCAGCACCAACTATACAACCAACACCAACTACACAACCAACACCACCAGCACCACCAACACCACCAGCACAACCAACACCACCAGCACCGCCAACACCACCAGGAAAACCAACACCACCAGCACCAACAATACAACCACCAGCACCAACACCACCAGCACCACCAACACCACCAGCACAACCAACACCACCAACACCACCAGCACCACCAACACAACCAACACCACCAGCACCACCAGCACCACCAACACTACCAGCACAACCAACACCACCAACACAACCAGCACCACCAACACCACCAACACAACCAGCACCACCAACACCACCAGCACCACCAACACTACCAGCACCACCAACACAACCAGCACCACCAACACTACCAGCACAACCAACACCACCAGCACAACCAACACCACCAACACAACCAGCACCACCAACACCACCAGCACCACCAACACAACCACCACCAGCACCACTAACACCACCAGCACAACCAACACCACCAACACCACTTTAATCACAACTCGGTATTAAATCAAACTTCAGCGTTGAAGCTCACCTGAGTTCCTGTGAAGTTCTTCATAGAGTCCATGTTGAGGCCATTAAAGATGTTCACCTGAAACATCCAAGAACACACACATCAGCACGTGTGTGAGTGTGTGTGTGTGTGTGTGTGTGTGTGTGTGTGTGTGTGTGTGTGCGTGTGCAACACTTACATAGCCCAGTGCTTTCTTCCCTCGAGGAACTCCAGTCACATAATCTGTGGAAACAAACATGGACGCATGTTTTAAATATCAATTTAATATCAGAATTGATCTTTCAGTTAATCAATTCATCATTTTCTCTGTAAAATACCAGAAAATGACAGAAACCTAGACTTCAACTGTGGTATGTGACTCTGTTTCCTGTGATGAAAAACAAAGTGAAACATCTACTGTTTGATATTTTGACACTAACCATCTATTGATCATCAAAACAGCTTTCTGTTGATTGACTCGCCAATTCATGGACTAACTAGTGGACTATCAAACACTTCTCTATTGATCTAATAATGACGATAACAACCTGTTCTGTGTGTAAACACATTCATATATCCAAAACTAAATTATTCTGTAGTTTTTCCTTCACGCTCTGATGTTTGTGGTAAAATCATCAATAACAGCCAATGATCAGAAATCATATCTGAAAAAAATCAAAAAACTATATGCACTTGTATGTTCTGACCCTCAGCACTTACATCATAGCACTTATGTACTTAAGGTATCCTTGATAAATAGCAGCTACTTTGCTCAGATGAGGGCTTGAAGATTGTTTCTATTTTTTCTTTTCTACTTTATCGACGGTCATATGTTGTTTCTTTCTTGTGACAAATGTACTTATTGTAAGTCGCTTGTGACAAAAGCGTCTGCTAAATGCCCTAAATGTAAATGTAAATGTTAATCTGTCAGTTTGATCTCCAGTAGACACTGACAGAAGTGTTAGTGTTAGTATAGTGTCATATATAATGTCCTATAGTGTCATATATAATGTCATATAGTGTCATATATAATGTCATATAGTGTTATATATAATGTCATATAGTGTCGTATATAGTGTCATATGTAATGTCATATATAGTGTCATATATAATGTCATATATAGTGTTATATATAATGCCATATAGTGTTGTATATAGTGTCATATGTAATGTCATATATAATGTCATATATAGTGTCATTTATAGTGTCATATACAGTTGAGGCCAAAATTATTAGCCCCCCAGGAATTATGGAACATTTTCCTAAAATTCTTCCCAATGTTTGCAGCATTGATAAAACTTGATATAATCAAACATTCACCAGTGCTATTTAGTAGCTTTTGGTACATTTTGGAATATAAAATACATTTTTAGGCTTGCTTTATATCAAATATAGTGAAAAATGTGGTGGTCAAAAATATTAGCCCCCCTGATGGGGTGGTCAATAATATTACCCCCCCATGTGAATTTTTGCTTTCAAAACACACCTAATTAACCAATCAGCTTTCAAACCACACCTGTGCAGTCAATTGGCTTCCTAACAACGTGGTCGTAAGCGCAAGATTTCAAGAACTCTGGAGAGGAAAATAGTCAGAGATGTCAGCAAGAAGCCCCGGACATCTGCCAAGATGATTGTTGCTGACCTGGCCTCTTCTGGAGTTGATGTTTCAAGGAACACAGTTGTGAGGGCTCTTCATCGTGGTGGGCTTCAGGGCCATCGTCCCGGAAGAACACCTTTACCCAAAGAGCGGCACATCACAGCCAGACTGAGGTTTGCCCGTGAACATTTGAAAGGTAAAGATGAGTTTTGGAAGTCTGTGCTTTGGTCTGATGAGACTAAGCTGGAACTGTTTGGGCACATGGATGTTGTTTATGTTTGGTGAAGAAAGGGAGAGGCCTTCAACCCTAAGAACACAGTTCCCACAGTTAAACATGGTGGTGGGAGCATCATGCTGTGGGGCTGTTTTGCAGCCTCGGGCACAGGGAGCCTTGTTTGGGTGCATGGCATCATGAAAAAAGGAAAATTATGTTGAAATTTTGAGGGATAATATGCAGAAACCTGCTCGTAGTCTAGCCTTAGGTCATCGCTGGGTCTTCCAACAAGACGATGACCCAAAGCATACATCGAAATTGGTCCAACAGTTCCTGAAGGATACCAAAACCAAGGTCCTGGAGTGGCCCGCACAGAGCCCAGACCTCAATCCTATTGAGAATCTGTGGCGGGTGCTCAAAGTGAATGTCCATGCTCGGAAACCACGCAATTTGGACCAGCTGGAACAATTTGCAATGGAAGAATGGGCCAAAATCCCTCAGGAGACCTGTGCCAACCTAGTAAAGAACTACTCTAAGAGGTTGTTGTCAGTTGTGGCTCAGAAAGGGTACACTATTGACTATTAATGGCCAGGGGGCTAATAATTTTGGACGTCTCATTTTTGCCCTTTCTTGTTTCAACTCAGTGTATCAATAAAATATCCTAATCAAACTTAGTGGACATTTTGTCTTTGTTATTTTGGAAACAAATACACTATAAACACTTGTTGTTAATGGTCATTTCCATGGAGAAATCAAGAGTTTTGTCTAATTTCATAAGGGGGGCTAATAATTTTGGCCTCAACTGTATAATGTCATATAGTGTCATATAAAATGCCATAGTGTCGTATATAGTGTCATATATAATGTCATATTGTGTCATATATAATGTCATAAAGTGTTATATATAATGTCATATAGTGTCATATATAGTGTCGTATATAGTGTCATATGTCATATATAATGTCACATATAGTGTTATATATAATGTCATATAGTGTTGTATATAGTGTCATACGTAATGCCATATATAATGTCATATATAGTGTAATATATAATGTCATATAGTGTCGTATAGTGTTATAAATAGCGTATATAGTGTTATATATAGTGTTGTATATAGTGTTGTATATAGCGTTGTATATAGTGTCATATATAGTGTCATATATAGCGTTTTATATAGTGTCATATATAGTGTCATATATAGCATTGTATATAGTGTCATATCTAGTGTTGTATATAGTGTCATATATAGTGTTGTATATAATGTTATATATAGTGTCATATATAGTGTTGTATATAATGTTATATATAGTGTTATATATAGTGTCATATATAGTGTTAAATAGTGTCATAGTGTTGTATATAATGTCATATATAGTGTTGTATATAGTGTCATATATAGTGTTGTATATAGTGTTATATATAGTGTCATATAGTGTTTTATATAGTGTCGTATATAGTGTCATATAGTGTTTTATATAATGTTATATATAGTGTCATATATAGTGTTATATATAGTGTCATATAAAGTGTCATATATAGTGTCATATATAGCGTTGTATATAATGTTATATATAGTGTCATATAAAGTGTCATATATAGTGTCATAGTGTTGTATATAATGTCATAAAGTGTTATATATAATGTCATATAGTGTCATATATAGTGCCGTATATAGTGTCATATGTCATATAATGTCACATATAGTGTTATATATAATGTCATATAGTGTTGTATATAGTGTCATATGTAATGTCATATATAATGTCATATATAGTTGAATAAATAGTGTATATAGTGTCATATATAGTGTTGTATATAGTGTTGTATATGATGTCATATATAGTGTTGTATATAGTGTCATATATAGTGTTGTATATAGCGTTGTGTATAGTGTTATATATAGTGTTGTATACAGTGTCATATATAGTGTTGTATATAGTGTCATATATAGCGTTGTATATAGTGTCATATAGTGTTATAAATAGTGTCGTATATAGTGTCATATATAGTGTTGTATATAATGTTATATATAGTGTCATATATAGTGTTGTATAGTGTCATAGTGTTGTATATGATGTCATATATAGTGTCATATAAAGTGTCATATATAGTGTCATATATAGTGTTGTATATAATGTTATATATAGTGTCATATATAGTGTTGTATATAATGTTATATATAGTGTCATATATAGTGTTGTATATAGTGTTATATATAGTGTCATATAAAGTATCATATATAGTATTATATATAGTGTCATATAAAGTGTCATATATAGTGTCATATATAGTGTTGTATATAATGTTATATATAGTGTCATATATAGTGTTATACATAGTGTCATATATAGTGTCATAGTGTTGTATATAATGTCATAAAGTGTTATATATAATGTCATATAGTGTTGTATATAGTGTCATATGTAATGTCATATATAGTTGAATATATAATGTCATATAGTGTCGTATAGTGTTATAAATAGTGTATGTAGGGTCATATATAGTGTTGTATATAGCGTTGTGTATATTGTCATATATAGTGTTATATATAGTGTCGTATATAGTGTTATATATAGTGTTGTATATAGTGTCATATATAGTGTCATATATAGTGTTAAATATAGTGTCATATATAGTGTCATATATAGCATTGTATATAGTGTCATATATAGTGTAATAAATAGTGTCGTATATAGTGTCATATATAGTGTTGTATATAGTGTTGTATATGGTGTCATATATAGTGTTGTATATAGTGTCATATATAGTGTTGTATATAGCGTTGTGTATAGTGTTATATATAGTGTTGTATACAGTGTCATATATAGTGTTGTATATAGTGTCATATATAGTGTCATATATAGCGTTGTATATAGTGTCATATAGTGTTATAAATAGTGTCGTATATAGTGTCATATATAGTGTTGTATATAATGTTATATATAGTGTCATATATAGTGTTGTATAGTGTCATAGTGTTGTATATAATGTCATATATAGTGTTGTATAGTGTCATATATAGTGTTATATATAGTGTCATATAAAGTGTCATATATAGTGTCATATATAGTGTTGTATATAATGTTATATATAGTGTCATATATAGCGTTATACATAGTGTCATATAAAGTGTCATATATAGTGTCATAGTGTTGTATATAATGTCATATACAACCCCATATTCTCAGTTTTTTCGCCGACGAAGACAGAGCCGTGGGCAGCCGCTTTGCCATGCTTACATTGTTTTGAAGGGGGAGGGGCTTAGTCTGTGTAGGGGGCTTATTGTGCCACCCAGATTTTCCTCCCTCCGTGCAGTTTTCCCCAGACATACGTTCCTCTTCCACATGAAAACAGCATTTCAGTGAAATTATGTCAAATTCCTCGATATTCTGCATTAAAAAATAGATTCCGTTTTAATTGGCCAATTCCGCGATTCTGTCCACGATTCCGTGATCGCGGAAATCATAGGGCCCTAATAGTGTCATATAGTGTCATATAGTGTCATAGTGTTGTATATAATGTCATATATAGTGTTGTATATAATGTTATATATAGTGTTGTACATGGAGGAGGTGACTTCTGTTCTCACCTTCTGTTCCATCATCATTGAAGTCGCCGACTGTCACAGAGTATCCTAATCAACACACACACACAGACACACAGGTTAACACTCAGTCACATGATGTTATAGTAACTGTTGTTATCTGACTGGAGAGTATGCTACAGAATATGTCAGAGTCACTAACAAACATGAGTATTCATCCTATATTAACTATCACATTTTCCATCTCCAGCGTCCAGAAAATGACCAACTTGTGGCACTAATGTTCATTTTAGTGTTTAAAATCACAAACATTAAAGTCCAACTGAAGTCTCTGCTATAGAAACATATCAGCTCTGTAAATCACTCATAAATGTATATTTCATATTTGTTAGTGTGTATGTAGAGCGTATGCCTGTGACAGCCTGTCCGTCCCTCCTCTGTTCATCATGTTTAAACATCTAAAGGTTTGTTTCACAGAGTTTTTCCCTCTCTGATTCGTGTCACCTGCTGCTCAGACTGTAAAGAACCTGACACTCGTGTGATTTGTGATTTTGAGTTAAATAAAGAAAACTTATTTGACCTTCTTGAGTATTTCTGATCAATATTTGCTTCTTTTTAGTAATAAAAAACTATTAAACTTTAAAAACATGCTGGTATTACTTCAGACAAATCAGCTGGACTGTCAGCTCACATGTTCAGACTGAACCTTTGAAAGAAGTCGAACTGGTCTGAACACTGTTAAGATTTAAACTAAGGAAATAGAATTTTCAATGATATAAAATTAAACATTAACAGTGAGTATTTTCAGTCATCATCAAACACTGACATGATGAAACTAAAGCAGCAGAGGTGTGTGTGTGTGTGTGTGTGTGTGTGTGTGTGTGTGTGTGTGTGTGTGCTCACCGAGGTAACTGTCGTCGAACTGAGCTCCAGCTGACTTTGTGGCCTGCGTGTTGCTGTACGGTGCGATGAAGCCTCTGTCCACACGGGTGAAGATCTCTGACACGTCATCAGAGATCAGCTGACCTGCAGACACACAGAGAGAGGAGGAGAACGTTAGAGAACAGAGGAGAACAGCAGGAGGAGGAGAACAGAGAGAACACAGGAGAACAGGAGGAGGAGAACAACAGGAGAACAACTGGAGGAGGAGAACAACAACAGGAGTACAGGAGGAGGAGGAGAACAGAGGAGAACTTTAGACAACAGGGGAGAACAACAGGAGACCAACAGGAGGAGGAGAACACAGGAGAACAACAGGAGGAGGAGAACAACAGGAGAACAACTGGAGGAGGAGAACAACAGGAGAACAACTGGAGGAGGAGAACAACAGGCGTACAGGAGGAGGAGGAGAACAGAGGAGAACTTTAGACAACAGGGGAGAACAACAGGAGACCAACAGGAGGAGGAGAACACAGGAGAACAACTGGAGGAGGAGAACAACAGGAGAACAACTGGAGGAGGAGAACAACAGGAGTACAGGAGGAGGAGGAGAACGACAGGAGGAGGAGAACAGAGGAGAACTTTAAACAACAGAGGAGAACAACAGGAGACCAACAGGAGGAGGAGAACACAGGAGAACAACAGGAGGAGGAGAACAACAGGAGAACAACAGGAGGAGGAGAACAACAGGAGAACAACTGGAGGAGGAGAACAACAGGAGAACAACTGGAGGAGGAGAACAACAGGAGTACAGGAGGAGGAGGAGAACGACAGGAGGAGGAGAACAGAGGAGAACTTTAAACAACAGAGGAGAACAACAGGAGAACAACAGGAGGAGGAGAACAGAGGAGAACTTTAGACAACAGAGGAGGATGTTAAAGGGGAATTGCCGTTTTTTACGACCTGGACCTTATTTCTAGCATAAAATACGATCATTTACTCACCCAGATAACTTTGGTGTCATTTGGAGTCGTTCGGACGAAATCAGATCCAGTGGAGCGCCGCGTATATCCATATAATGCGAGTGATCGGGGCACCGAAGCGCAGCCTCTATATAACGCATTATCTGCCGTGAAACTAGATCATTTCACCAATATTTTGTTATGATACGCTAGTGCTGTTCCCCTCTGAGTCCGGGGTTGCCTGTTATCAACATCCGGGGTCTGTAGGTTGACCTACTAACCTTTGACCTGGATGATGTCATCTCTGAGCGCCGCACACACCCGCGACAGCCGGCTTGTTTACCTGTAGTTTGCTACTGCTAGTTTTTTTGCAACATGGCTGAATATTTTTCCGATTCTGAGGTGGTGGACGATGACTTTGTTTATGATGGACGTCCTTACCGTTTTGAGCCAGAGTACACGGATGAGGAGCTCGTTGAAAGGAGGATGCGGAGGCCGAGAGAGGAACAGCTGGCCAAAGAACAACAAACGGCTGCACGTCCGCGAGTAGATGGTGACTGGTGGTGTTCCTGTGGACAATGTTCATCTATGACAACAGAGGAGGAATGCCTCTGTTGCTCAGAGTGGGATTTGAGGCCAGGAGATACGCGTCTGGATGTCTCAATAAATGTCTGTATCACAACACTGGAGGATTTCCATTCAATGATAAACCGGGCTGTGGTAGAGACTTTTTTTCGTGTCCCGAAAGTCAACTGGAAGACCCAGCCAAAGCCTGCAGGACCAAATGGGCAACTTTCGATTGAGTAAGTAGCTCACACACATGCATAGATTGTTTATTTGCCTAGAACTAGCGTATCATAAAAAAATATTGGTGAAATGATCTAGTTTCACGGCAGATAATGCGTTATATAGAGGCTGCACTTCGGTGCCCCGATCACTCGCATTATATGGATATACGAGGCGCTCCACTGGATCTAATTTCGTCCGAACGACTCCAAATGACACCAAAGTTATCTGGGTGAGTAAATGATCGTATTTTATGCTAGAAATAAGGTCCAGGTTGTAAAAAACGGCAATTCCCCTTTAAAGAACAGAGGAGAACAACAGGAGGAGGAGAACTTTAGACAACAGAGGAGAATGTTAGAGAACAGAGGAGAACAGGAGGAGAGCAACAGGTGAACAGAGAGAGAACGTTAGAGAACAGAGG
>NC_133223.1:34821277-34823777 GCF_040436345.1 Pagrus major
ACAAACTGAAACACATCCAGTTGCCTACGATACAGAACTTAACGGTACCAGGACCTGGATGACTGAGAACCTTCATCAACAGTAAAGTGTTGTGTCTCCTCAGAGTTGCCGTAGAGCAGCAGCTGTTTGTTGGAGAGACAAAGACAGAAGCTTGTTGCTGCTCTGCACCAACGTTACATCTCCATGTCCTGTCTATTATTTTCTTATCTAACCAGGTGAGTCAGGTGAACCTGAGACACCTGGTTACCTGGTGACAGCTGTGTCTCTTCCCTGCAGGTCTCTGTTAGTTTGGTTTCTCTCAGCTGTGCTCAGCTTGATCAGGACAGCTAGCTGGCTAACTTTGTTTTAGCTTGTGAGCTTTAAACACAGGGTGGATGTGAGCGAGCTGTGTGTATGTCGTTCTGAGTCAGACTCACTGATCAATCACACTCAGTCACACTGTTATTGATCCATGGAGCTGCTGTTCAGACTGTCAGGACGTCACACTGGAACATCAGCCTCAGTCGTGTCAGCTGACCGTGTGTTTTAAAATCTTTTCACTGTGTAGAACTCACTTTGGTGTTTGGTCAAATAAAAACAGGAAGTGAAACAACTCACAGCTGTTTGAACTGTGCACGCCATCAACATGTTGTATGAAATCATATACTATAAAGTTGTGTCTGTTGGTTGTGTTACACTGCAGGATGTCTCATCATGTTTGTGTCTCCTCACGCTGCAGCAGTGTTCAGGGTACACTGGGGTTTATAGATATATATATATTCACATGTATCATGTCCATATGCTTAGTTACATACTAGTGTTTTTAAAATATATATATTTCTAGTTTATATAAGTGTCATGTGTAAGTAAGGATGATATTTTGTGAAATGATCATAAAGCCTTTGTTTCATTAATTTATGGATCACTAACTGATAATCAGAGAAGCCAACAGTCCTCACAGTCCTCCAGTAGACAAACTTCACATACTTGTATAAAAGTAGAAGTACTGATCTAGCTTGTTTACTCCAGTAAAAGTAATAGAGTACAGGCTCTGAAATGGTAAAAAGTCTCCCTCTGAAGGACACTTGTGGTCAAAGCTAACTGAAGCTCACGTCATATTAATATAATTCAAAGACTATTAAAGTTAAAGGTAGAGTCAGTAGGATTTGTCCCAGCTGCTCCTGAACGCACCACAAAGATAGCTGATAGTTGAGTCTCATTCCCAGGACGTCAAACAGCCACATGTTGGGTTGGTAAAGCGTCCCGAGCAGCAACAAAGAGAGAAAATAAGAAACTCTCTGCAGATACGAGACACTAACACGCCTTTTCTCCCCATTCCAGCCTCCCTCTCTGTCTGTTCACGTCTTTTACGTCTTTCTTTCGTGCGTGCGATGACGCCAAATAACAATAATCCATAATTCACCTCAAATGCATCAAACTAAAGTAACGAGCTTGAAACATGTACTGAAGAAGAGTATAATTATTTATATAATGATGAAATAATGTCATAGCATTGGAACTCTTAGTGTTTCATAACTGTGTGAATAAAGTCAGTACTGTGAAGAGGACACACTTCACTCCACAACACGCTTCACTCCACAACACGCTTCACAACACGCTTCACTCCACAACACGCTTCACAACACACTTCACTCCACAACACGCTTCACTCCACAACACGCTTCACTCCACAACACACTTCACTCCACAACACGCTTCACTCCACAACACACTTCACAACACAACACACTTCACAACACGCTTCACAACACGCTTCACTCCACAACACACTTCAAAACACAACACACTTCACAACACGCTTCACAACACGCTTCACTCCACAACACACTTCACTCCACAACACACTTCACTCCACAACACACTTCACAACACAACACACTTCACTCCACAACACGCTTCACAACACGCTTCACTCCACAACACGCTTCACAACACGCTTCACTCCACAACACGCTTCACTCCACAACACACTTCACAACACAACACACTTCACAACACAACACACTTCACAACACAACACACTTCACAACACGCTTCACAACAAGCTTCACAACACGCTTCACTCCACAACACACTTCAAAACACAACACACTTCACAACACGCTTCACAACATGCTTCACTCCACAACACACTTCACTCCACAACACACTTCACTCCACAACACACTTCACAACACAACACACTTCACTCCACAACACGCTTCACAACACGCTTCACTCCACAACACGCTTCACAACACGCTTCACTCCACAACACGCTTCACTCCACAACACGCTTCACTCCACAACACACTTCACAACACAACACACTTCACAACACGCTTCACTCCACAACACACTTCACTCCACAACACACTTCACAACACAACACACTTCACAACACAACACACTTCACTCCACAACACGCTTCACAACACGCTTCACAACACGCTTCACTCCACAACACGCTTCACAACACGCTTCACTCCACAACACGCTTCACTCCACAACACGCTTCACT
>NC_133223.1:34828777-34931277 GCF_040436345.1 Pagrus major
CCTTCAGCCTGTTACTGCTGTCATGTGTTCATCTTGTCTCATGTGTTCATCTGCTCTCATGTGTTCATCTGCTCTCATGTGTTCATCTGCTGTCATGTGTTCATCTGCTCTCGTGTTTATCTGCTGTCATGTGTTCATCTTCTGTTATGTGTTCATCTGCTGTCGTGTTCATCTGCCGTCATGTGTTCATTCAGGACAGGCGAAAACCAAGTAAAGTCCAAGTCAAGATAATCAAGCCCTTAATCAAGTTGTTTTCATGTCCCGAGTCAAGACAGTTGAGTTTCAAGTCAAGTCCAGTTCAAGTCAAGAAAGGCAAGGACCAAGCAAAGTCATGTCCCAAGTCAAGATAGGAACATCATAAGTCAGGACAGCCCAAGTCAAGTCCAAATAAAAGTACCAATCGAATCCTAAGTGAAAACAGGGGACTTCCACAAGTCCCACGAAAGGTCCCATGTCAGGGCAAACATGTCCTAAGTTAAGACAGTCAAGTCCCAAGTCAAGAAAGGCAAGAACCAAGCAAAGTCAAGCTTGGGTCCTAAGTCCAGATAATCAAGTTCTAAATTGAGTTGTTTTCAGGACCAAAGTCAGGACAGGCAAGTCCATGTAAAGTACCAGTCCCAAGTCCCATGTCAATTCGAAGTTCTAATGCTATTCAGGGCAGTCAAGAATCCTGAAAGCCAAATGCCATCAGTCCTCAAGTTCAAGTCCTCTGTCAAAACATCAACATCTCAAGTCAGGACAGGCCAGTCCAATTCAAGTCCAAGTAACGGTAACAGTCAAGTCCCAGATTGAGACAGGGGAGTTTACAAGTCAATGTAGTCTCATGTCAGGACAAATCAATCCTACACAAAGACAGTCCCAAGTTATGTTTTAAGTCAAGAATGGCAAGAACCAAGTCAAGTTGATTTAAAGTCCTTGGTTAAACCAGGCAGCCGAGTCCCAGGTTAAGACAAGTTGACATGTCTTAACAGACTGTCACAGTCAAGTCCTGTGTGAAGTCCAGATCAGGTCAGAATCGAGAATCAAGTGCTGAAGTCCAGATACCACATCTCTCAATTCAAGTCCTAGGTCACGAGCGCCAGTCCAGGTCTAGAGCCAAGTACAATGAAGTCAATGCAAAGAAGTCCCAAGTCAAAACAGGCAAGTCCTCAGGCAAGTCCTCAGGCAAGTCCTCAGGCAAGTCCAAAGCTGACTGGTCACAACTGTCAAATATTCTTTAAAAAACAGCCAAGTCCCAAAATCATGTTTGATTTTGCTTGGTGAGACCATTAGCTGCTGGATTTGTCTCTCTCCCTGGTCGGAAAGCACTGATGTAATCATCCAGTTTTTAACTCCTAAATATCAAACGTGTTTAAAATGATCGAGACAGCCCCTGATGACTGTGCGAACATTGGGAGGGTTAAGACTGGGTCTGTGAACCCCTCACAGGACCAGATAATCTGGGCTGAACTTCAGGACCAAACAAATCCCCAGAAGAGATCTATCCTCTGACTGTCAGGAGAGGGGACCAATCCAAGTCAGTCAAGTTAGGACAGGTGAGTCCAACAAGTCCCAAGGTAAGTCCCAGATCAAGACAGGGAAGTCCTGTCAAGAATGGCAAGTTCCTAGTCAAGTCCATGTCACTGTAAGTCCTGGATCAAGTTCCAAGTCAAGACCAAAGTCCAGAGTCGTCTGATGTTGTTTTATGCAATTTCCTCGTAAGCACATCTAAAAAACCCTGAACAGACAGAAACATGCTGACGTGTTGTTAACGTGTCTTTCACTAGAACAATGTTTGTGATGCTTTCAGCTGAGATGGAGTTACAGCCCAGTGTTTTCTTATTGTTGTCTATAAATCCTCCACACACACACACACAGACACACACACACACCCAGCCTGAGCTGAGGGCTTTTCGTCTTATTTGGCCATGAGCTGCTCTGAATCACCGCTACAATGAAGTGTGCACTCAAGAATGTGTGGCAGAACTCCCCCGAGATCCACAGGAGGGGGAGGTGTGTGTGTGTGTGCGTGTGCATGTGTGTGTGCGTGTGTGTGTGTGTGTGTGTGCGTTTGTGCATGTGTGTGCGTGTGTGTGTGTGTGTGCGTGTGTGTGCGTGCTTGTGTATTTGTGTCAGAGAGATGGTGTAATGGACATTGTGTAAGTGTGAGTTCTGCAGATTTATTTAGCATGCAGAGCTCGATGCATGTCAGCTTTGTTTCAACACTGTGAAGACGCTCTGGACCTTCAAACGGCTGTTGGACGTCTACAGCTTACAGGCTCGAGACGGGTTCGGGGTAAATAAAGGTGAGAACATTGAAGAGAGATGTCAGAACTGGAGAAGTCCGGAGTTCTTCCTCCTGTTAGTCAGTTTTAATGATTAAATGTTTCAATTTGGACAACTGGACAACATTTGTAACTTATCAGCAGGTTAAATACGACAAACACCTGATCTGTAAAACCTGTACGAGACAAAACCACATGACGCAGAATCCTCATCAGTAGTTTATATATTATATTTATACATTTATTTCATGAATAAACTACAATGTTGATTGTTAAACCTTTTCAACCCTTTTGTTTTCAGCAGAAACACAACTATAACAAATCATCATGAAGTTGATGTGTTGAAGTCACAGACCAACATGATGATTCATGTGTTCATCATGTTTGTGTCTCCTGATCCTCTCAGTCCAGTCGTCTCTCTTTTTAAACTCTGTCTCTGTCCACCAGCTGCTCTCTGACTGTCTGTCTGCTGTTTGTAGTGGACAGCTTTGTTTCTGAGAGCAACATGATGAGACAATGACAGTGAACCAGAACAGATCAACTAAATAGTTCTGTAAATCTGGTTCATCACTTCTGAACACCATGTAAAGCACAAACAGCAGATGTGATGTAGTGAAGGGACATATGTGTTCAATGGGTGAAACTTTTACTGACAATCAGAGCCGGCCCTGACCAATTTGGTGCCCTAGGCAAGATTTTAGCTGGTGCCCCCTTGCATCGCAGTCAATTTCACAATCAATTTTCATACACTCACACAGAAACTGCATGTATGTATTCAAGATTTTAAAAGTGCATCTGAAGAGAGAAGAGAAGTATATGTGACCACTGGATGTTACATTTTAATAAAAAAAACAGATGCTTGGTGTGTGCTATACATAAGACTAATATAGACTAATAATGAAAATACAATGAGATTCATTCAACTTTATCATCATTGCAATTCAGTCTATATCTATCTATCTATCTATCTATCTATCTATATATATATATATACATATGTAGGCTCCTCAAGTCCTGTGCAAACCAGGATTGTGGAGTACCCCTTCAACATGAGCCTGAAGCTTGGAAAAGTGCAACTGCTGTGGAAAACCTCCTGCGTGGTACCAGTACCAAAGATCCCTCACCCTAAGGACTTCAACAGCTACAGACCAGTTGCTCTCACTTCACACCTGATGAAGACCCTGGAGCGGCTGGTCCTTGTCCATCTCTGCCCTCTGGTGGGTCCTTTTATGGACCCACTCCAGTTTGCCTACCAGCCTGGCATTGGAGTGGACGACGCCATCATCTTCCTCCTGGACAGATCACTGTCCCACCTGGAGAAGCCTGGAAGCACTGTGAGGATCATGTTCTTTGATTTCTCCAGTGCTTTCAACACCATACAGCCTGCACTTCTGGGGGACAAGCTGGAGCTCACAGGGGTGGACCAACACCTCACGTCCTGGATCCTCGACTGCCTCACCAACCGGCCACAGTATGTGAGGACTCGGGACTACGTGTCGGACACAGTTGTCTGCAGTACGGGGGCCCCACAGGGAACAGTCCTGGCCCCTTTCCTGTTCACCCTGTACACTGCTGATTTCTCCCACCAATCACCCCACAGCCATCTACAAAAGTTCTCTGACGACTCTGCTATCGTCGGCCTCATCAGGGACGGGGACGACAGAGCCTACAGAGAACTTATTCAGGACTTTGTGGACCGGTGCCAGCAGAACCGCCTCCAGCTCAACGCCGGGAAGACCAAAGAGCTGGTGGTGGATTTCCGCAGGCGCAAACAACCCTGCACACAGGTGAACATCCTGGGAACAGACATTGAGATGGTGACGTCTTACAAGTACCTGGGAGTTCACCTGAACAATAAACTGGACTGGACTGATCACACTGCAGCAACATATAAGAAAGGTCAGAGCAGACTCCATCTGCTGAGGAAGCTCAGGTCCTTTGGGGCGCAGGGGGCACTCCTGAGGACTTTCTATGACTCTGTGGTGGCATCAGCCATTTTCTATGGAGTAGTCTGCTGGAGCAGCAGCATCTCGGCTGAAGGCAGGAAGAGACTTGATAAATTTATCAAGAAGGCCAGCTCCATCCTGGGACGCCCTCTTGACCCAGTGCAGGTGGTGGGAGGGAGCAGGATGATGGATAAGCTGTCATCGCTGCTGGTGAAGGAGTCCCACCCCCTGCAGGTCACTATCACAGCACTGAGCAGCTCCTTCAGCAACAGACTGATACACCCCAAGTGTGTGAAGGAGAGGTATCACAGGTCCAAGTGTGTGAAGGAGCGGTACCGCAGGTCCAAGTGTGTGAAGGAGAGGTACCGCAGGTCCAAGTGTGTGAAGGAGATGTATTGCAGATGTATTAATCCTGAACCTGAATGGTAACTACGATAACTATTCATTTCATTCACTTCATCACATTGATGTTACTGTACCTCTTCCTTTTTTACGTTTTGCTTCCTCTTCTTTCCTTCTTTTCCTTCTCTGGGCACCGGATGGTTTCAGTCTTTTGGACATTGTGGTTCTGCTACAGTATCAATACATCTCTCTCTTGGTCTTGGGGTCACGGTGCAGTCAGATTCAGGCAGCTTGCCTCTCGACCCCCCCACCCCACAGAAAAAAGGCCTCTCCGTTATTTAATAGGCTTTGCTATGAAGTTATGTTGCTTCGAAATAATAGTAGTAATAGTACTGGTAACATTAACATTTGTGAGTTCCACAACATATTAACTGAATTAATATATAAAAACATGTATATGTACGTGTCTTAACTCCTTACAGCTCCTCAACAGACCGTCAGAACAGCTCAGACTGAAGTGAGTCAGTGTGGTGAGATGCAGCTCCATGGTGAGGAGATGTGGTGTCAGTGAAGCATCTGTGGTGAACAGTGCTCATGTAACCGGTGATTTCTGCAGTGTGGTGGTGATTAATCAACATGCTGTGAGAATTTTTCTAGCTGATCCACAGAAACAAATAGTGAAACAGAACTTCCAGGTCCATAACAGTCCAGATGAGCAAAGAGTTTCACAGAGAGGACCACAGAAGAAGATATCCTGATGAATGATGTGTAAATTTATAAACAAGAGTTTACTGGACTTAAATTTAACTTCATGTTAAGGCACCAGCACACACACACACACACACACACACACACACACACACACACACACACACACACACACACACACACACACACACACACACACACACACACACACACACACCAGTGCCCTGTCAGACATGAATGCAGTAGTTTGCTGCTGCCTGGTGGTGAGACAGGAGACTGCAGTCTAACAGATTTGTATCAAACATTTGACGAGCCAACTAACGGAACCAGAACTATAAACTGAAGTTTTGTGAGGACGTCCTCAGACCAGGTGCCAGTATTGATGCTGCAGTCTCTGTGTACAGTCCACTGTCAGCACAGTTCAGTATGTGATTGATTTTATTATCGACACTGAAGCCTGTGTGGATGAAAAACACTATAGAACAGAGATATCTCAGGAACACACAGGTACTGATCCAGTTTTCTCCTCAGGGATCAGTTTAGTTTAGTTTAGTTTATTAAGATCCCCATTAGCTTTTGCGAGGCAGCAGCTATTCTTCCTGGGGTCTTTCATTTACATAAGTGACAAATACAAACCATCAACAAACAACACATACTTAATACATAAAAACAAAAATACACACAGAAAACACATACTTAATACATACACATACAAACAAAACATCCAAGACGAACACCTAACAGACATTAAGCTCCTACATTGAATCACTACACAACATTTACTATGTATCCTGTCACACAAGGATGCCAAGACCCAATTTACAGATTTATACTAATGGTCAAAATTACGATCCAAATAATAATCTCTTAGTTTCATTTTAAAACTAACCATGTTTCTTTGTTGTATAACATAATTCAGAAGGGCAGTCCACTCCTTCATAGCTCTGTATAACACTGTACATTGAGAAAGTGCCCTGGGTAAAATAAAATAACCTCCAGCAGCATGTCGAGTTGAGTAATTATGTATGTCTGAACTAAAAGATAATTTTCTATAAAAAATATGTTTCATTTTAGTTGTTATAATATTTCTAAGAAATACCATCAACAAATATGACAATCTGTGCTTAACATCCAGCCAACAAAGACTGGCATGCATTTGACAAATATTCGACCTTATTCCACAAGTAAGTGCAACACGTGTTGCTTTGTTTTGTATAAGTTGCAGTTTTCTGATGTTGGCTAGTGCGGTATTGGACCAAACAACTGTACAATAATCCATATGTGACAAAACCAGTGCTTGAATGACTTGTTTAGTAATTTGTATTGTTAGATATTTAGAGCATCTCCTAATCATTGAAAGAATGTTTCCAATTTTGGTTATTATCCTCCTAATATGCATGTCCCATGATAGTGTATGATCTATGATAATTCCTAATAATTTTACCTCTTTCACATGTTTGATTAATTGATTATTGATCATAACATTAAGCTCTGAGTTTGAACACAATGAATAGTTTGATCCGAAAACCATAGTAGTTGTCTTTGACACATTCAAAATTAGTCCACTGCAGCTAACCCACTCAGAAACCAACTTCATTTCTTCACTTAGATTTCTATTTAATTCATCAATAGTTCCTTTGGCTAAATAAATTGTTGTATCTTCGGCATACATTGTCATGCGAGCTGTTTTTAATGCCAAGGGAAAATCATTGGTAAAAATTGAGTACATCAGAGGTCCAAGGCAACTTCCTTGAGGTACTCCATGTTTAATTGTTTTAAGTCTGACTCAGTTCCATTAAAATAAACCATTTGCCATCTTTCACTCAAATAGCTTTTAATAACTAACAAAGCTGATGATGAAAACCCATAATGTTTCAGTTTTGCCAATAATAATTTATGATCCAGAATATCGAACGCTGCAGAGAAATCCAGGAAGACAGTTCCTGTCATTTTCTTTTGCGTGACTTCATTACACCATTTGTGTCATAGTTGTTGATGTAGAGTGTTTTTCCCTGTAAGCATGCTGAAAATCTGTAAATAAGCTATTATTAGAAAAATATGACTGAATTTGTTCATACACAATTTTTTCCATGATTTTACTCAAAATTGGCAATAAACTGATAGGTCGACTATTTGACTCAACTTTTTGTTTTTTGGAATTGGTATTATTTTTGCAATTTTCCATCCCTGTGGCCATATATTTTTAGTCAGACATACATTAATTATACGTGTTACCACTGGGGCCACAATACCAACAATAGGTTTCAATAACCTTCCATCTAGAAAATCAACCCCAGGTGACTCATTTTTACAATTCATTAATAATAACTCAACTTTTGAAACTGTAACAGTCTTGAAATCAAAATTACATTCTTTACCTTCCATAATTTGGTCTATTAGTCTATCTGCGAGGTCAGTATCATTATGCTGTACAGTACTTTTTAGCTTATCGATTTTATTAATGAAATAATTATTCAAATGATTAGCAATATCCTTGGGTTTGGTCAAGAACTCTCCTCCAGTTTCTAAATAAGATGGTGAAGACTTGGTGTGGCCCTTAACTAAAAAATTTAGTGTACTCCATAATCTTTTACTATCGTGCTTCATTTCCTGAACTATATTACCATAATATTCTTTTTTTTCTCTCCTATTTAACTTTGTAACAAAATTTCTTAATTTACAATAAATTTGCCAGTCTGATTTAATACCAGATGATAAAGCAATCTGTTTTGCCTGATCTCTTTCAATCATATGTTCTGTTGTTTCTCTGTCCAACCGTGGTGAGTTAATAGTCCTCACTGTGGCTTTTCTCAAAGGTGCATGTCGATCTATGACACTTGTTAATGTGTCATCAAAAACTTTAAAGGCAGCTTCCGGATCTTCCAGCAACAGAATATTTGATATTTTAGCATTTGAAACATCTCTCACATATTTTTCTTCATCAAATGCTTTAAACGACCTCTTTTTAATTATTCTCGACCCTCCTTGGGCACCTTTGATTTCCTGACTATTGCAATTAAATTGTGATCGCTGCATCCTATTGGCATAGATATAGCTTTGGAGCAGATCTCAGGTGTATTTAAATAGAGATGATCAATACAAGTGGCCACTCTCCTGACATCATTATTAAAGCTAATTCTTGTTGGTTTATTCATTGCTTGGGTCAATCCTGAAGCTGCACATGTATCAACCAATTTCCTTCTCATTGGACGGGACAACGACTCCCAGTTTACATTCATATCTGCCATAAAATATAATTCAAAATTAGTACAACAAGCAGAGTCAAGCATTTCACACATTTTATCTAAATATTCATAATTAGCACTGGGGGGTCTGTAACCACATCCTATGAGTATAGGCCTGAGATGCTTTAAGTGTACTTGCAACCAAAGGGCTTCGATATAAGTTTGCATTAGGTCATGCCTTATTCTTACAGGTAGGTGGCGCTGCACATAAATGCAGATCCCACCTCCATAAGCATTTCTGTCTTTCCTATAAATATTAAACCCCTCTATCATCAGTGATGTGTCCTCAAACGTTGAATCTAAATGCGTTTCAGACAAAGCTAAAATATGAAAATTATTTGACAAGATTATGTTCTCCACTTCATTTAATTTATTCCTAATACTACATATATTTATATGGGCCATTTTTAGGCCTTTCCTTGGTAATTTATGTGACATTAAACAGGGTGTACATTCTTATCAGTCTTATTCGAATTGATTCAATTTCAGAGCAACATAAAACATTATAACAAATACCCACAAACATTAAAAAAACAAATAAATTAACACTTTGTATTGTCACAGAAATTATACCACTCGTCTATCCGTGAGAATCAACCAACCTCCTATATTAACATTTAAGTAAACTCAGTTCTGTTTAATCCTCCTGAAACCATACAATCATATCACTGAGCCGATAAACTGCAAATGCATTAAATTAAACTTTATTTTCTGCCCTTTTATCACTCCTTTTTGGGTTGGAAATAAATATAAGATAATAATAATAATCATAGCGGAAACCTCACTTATTTCTTGATATAAACGAAATCATATTTTCTTTATTGATCACCCATAGTTTATCCAAGTTTAAACAATTAATCATCATACATATAACGAGTGATCATTCAGTCTGTATTCTGCATGCTTACCACACAGGTTTACCAGGAGGCCACTGACTTTTTCTTTTCAGGGTAGATCATATTGAGTCCGTCTCCACATTACGCACCAGCTGCGCTCGCGCTGTTCGGTTCTCCCACACCTCTGCGACTGCGCATCCCCTTGAGATCATCTTTGGGTTCAAATGTCCTTCCATAAGCTTAATCCAAAATCCAAATCATGGGTCCAGTTCCTGTCTATTGCTCAAACACACACTGCTTCATATGAGCTTCCTCCAGCTTCAGTCCACCTCAGCATTTACTGCACATGCAGCGATGGTTTAATCTTTTCCTCAAAGAATTTCTCCGCTTCACTAACTTTCTGGAAGATCTTTTTCTCTCCGTTGAAAGTCAGGATAAGAGTGGCCGGATGAAGGAAACCACTTTGTATGCCAGCCCGATACAACTTTCCTCTGACGTTGTTAAACAGCGCTCTCCTCCTTGCCATTTCTGTTGTCAGATCAGGGAACATCTTCAGTTTCATGTTTTTATATTCTAGCACCTTTTCTAATTTTGCAATTTTCAAGATAGCTTCCTTCACCATGAACCGCTGCAATCTCACGATCATGGGTTTTGGACCAGGGCCTTTGCCAGTGACTCTATACGCAATCTCTACGTCGGGAGGACCAGGGAGGTTCTTTTGTCCCGTGAAAACGTCTCTCAGAAGCGCAGACATGTATTCAGTGGCATTATCACCTTCGACACCCCTGTCCAGTCCAAAGACCCTTATGTTAAATCTTCGACTGTAACCTTCCAGTCCGTCAGTTTTGTCTTTTAGCTCTTGATTTTCCTGTTGGGGTGCGTTACATATTTTCCAAAGCGCACCACATTCTCTCTCCAGTTCATTTATTTGGTCAGACTGACTAGACTGATAGCACCGTCTCCATGCCAGTCACTTTTTCTGCATATGACTTCACATCAAGTTTGATAGAATTAAGCTGCGGTTGCAGTTCATCCATGTGTACTTTTAACTCCTCCCGTATTATCGAGTGGATTAATTCAGACATATCTTTTTTATCCATCTCTTTTACTGGTACCTGTACCGCAGTTGAAACAGGTGAATCAGGTAAATCAGTGCCAGTGGAGCGGTGATTGGCGTCTGCTTCTCTCCTCGCTTTCTTCTAGGCATTTAAAACCTCCAGACCACTTTGCTTCGGTTCAGGTCAGAGGAATCCACAATTCTATCAGGGATCAGGAGGTTTTGCATCACCAAACTCGGAATTTAACCATATCTTGAATTTTTGGCGTTTCCGCGCTCCGAGCACTCCTCACGTGCCACCGGACATGACGTGTGACGTGTGAGCGTTGTGAAGTACTTCTGATTCTGATGACTGTATTATTACCCTTTTATTCCTGCGACAGTATCATTTCCGTACAGACCTGCTCTGTATGTCATGTCTCTGTAGTGACATTGACTCAAGTCACAAACCTGTACAGCAGGTGACACCGATTATCCTGAGAGCAGGAAAAGGAGGACTTTCAGGAGAAGTTGGTTTCTAACCTGACTCACCAGATGGTTTGTTACAGAACCAACTGGAAAGGTGCGTTAGAAACAGTTTGTTAAAGGGCAGACACTGACTGGATGAAGCACCTGCCTGTCACCTTCTATCAACCAATCAGATGAACAGTAGCAGAGCTCAGCACCATCAGTCAGTGGTGTCGTTCTTTGCCCGTTTTAATGAAATAAACTCTCCAGTTCTGACAGAACTGATGCTACAGCAGCTACGCTAACCTCTGGAGGAGCCGCCATGTTGTTTTCAAACCAACAGTCTCCTCTCCTGCTGGTCGTCACACCTAAGCCACGCCCCCTGCTGTCAGGAGTTCAAACTGACTTTACTATACTGGACTATTTCCATTTTATGCAACATTATCTTTATACTTCTACAGCTTGAGTTACTGGTTTCTCTTCAGACCACAGATGGGATGATTTCATAGATCAGGTCTATTCAACTGGTTTTTAGAAGGGCCAGACTTAATAAAAGTGAAGTGCAGAGGGTCGGACTCTTACATTCCCTATCTCTGACCCGTGAAGCTCCGAGTGTAAATGTGTTAAAACAATTCACTTTTTATTTTGAACTCTGCTTTGTTGTTGTTGGTTTTCTCAGCTGAAAAAGAAACTTTATATGAACAAAAGTACAGAAAAAAACAATGCACCTTTAATATTAACAGCCTGAGTTAGAACGTTATAGTATTTTTTTGTTCAGCAACAGTCGTCGTCGTAATTTTTCAAGCTTTTCAAGATGGGTTTTCTGCTGAGAAATAAATGCTTTGCCAAAGATGCTGAACTTGAACATTCCTTGTTCCCATTTTCTTTGACAGCGGTCAATTATACATCGCAACGGTCAATTATGCAAAAAGATCAGACCTCTGAATGTTGGGAAGGCCCATTCAAGTGAATGGAGCATTCTACAGCATTATGTAATACGTTTAGTTAGTTTGTTAGTGCTTTATTGTTGACAGAGTTAAGGGTTTAAAATTGCTTAAGTCACAAAGGCATGTTCAAAAAATTGCCTAAGTCCTATTCCTCTTACGTTATATAAATATACATATACATATACGTACATAATTGACAGAAATTGTTTTTAGTATGTCAATAGTCATCTTTTGACATAACCTTTTTGAGTGAAATTATTAATAAATATCATATATTCAATTTTCGGTTAAGTTTTTTGTGTTTTCTGAAAAAACTGAGAAAATGACTTAGGCCATTACTTTAGGAAGGTGACGAAATGTGATCATTTGCCTGCTAAGAAAATGGTCAAAGGCGCTGTGAGGTTGTTAAAGGGTCACCAGTTGATCTGCTGTAGATCAAACCAACAGTATATAAAGTAATGCAGAGGTAATATTAATCCACAAACATCAAATATAATATAAAAAACACTGACAGGGAACATTTCGCTGCAACGTCAATACTTTTACTTTGAGTACTTTAAGTACATTTAGCCAAAAATACCCTCATGCTGTAGTGAGGTTCTGAGTGCAGTGAGGTATTAGTACTTTGACTGAAGAGAATGATACAAATACTTGTTCATCAGTGGAGTTACAGGCTGACAGGCTTCACCAGCTGCTGTCTGTTGGGTTTGTGCTCCTGTATGAAGGAAGAAACATTTTGCAGATCTTCAATCTAAAGACGGCTCGTCTGATTTGAGGCAGATTCAGGCCGTAAACTAGAGGGTTACTGATGGCAGGAACGATCAGAAACTCCAGAGATAAAACAACTGTGATGATGGGATGAAGTGTTTCAGCCCTGAGTCGAGACAGTGAGAGGTCACAGAACAGAGAGAAGGAATATGTCACAAACGTTATGATGTGAGGCAGGCAGGTTTGTAACGCCTTCCCTCTGAATTCAGACAAGTTTCTCCTGCAGACGAGAAGGATGCGCAGATAAGTGTACAGGACGAAGAACAGGGGGATGAAGATGGTTATCACAACAAAGACCAGACCTGCTGAACTGTTCAGAGTCGTGTCCACACAGGAGAGATGGACCACAGGCCAGTTAGAACAGAACAGCCTGTGCAGTTTATTTCCACACAGAGTTAATCGAACTGTAAAAAAGACACAGAAGCCGATGGCACATGCAGAGTAGAGCACAGCAACAATCACAAGATTTCTCACCATCCTAAAGGTCATTTTACTGTGATAGTGTAAAGGCTGGCAAATAGCCACCAGTCTGTCATAGGCCATGACTGTGAGCAGAGTTAGCTCGTGCATCACATAGGTGTAAATGACATATATCTGGGTGAAACAAGATGGACGTGAAATGACATGAGTGTCAGACAGAAGGTCCATCAGAAACCTGGGGAAGAAGCCGGCCGAGCCATACAGAGAGTTCAGGCATTGACAGGAGATAAACATGTACATGGGCTGATGCAGAGACTTCTCCAGGCACACTGTCACAATAACAACAACGTTAGCAGATATTATAGCCATGTAGATCAACAGGCACAGACTGAAGAACAGGTATCTGAGGGGCCCACAATCTGCAAACAGAGTCAAGTGGAAGTAGAGAGGATTCAGGCTGATGCTGCTGTTCATGTCTGCACAATAGAGAGGCAAAAAGAGAAATAGATACAGAGAACAAACAGGAGAGCGAAGGTGAGGAATTAACAGAAGCAAAAAACATAACTCAACATAACTGGGGCTCGCTGAGTTAATTAAAGGCTTAAACAAGACAATATACAGTATAATTACTATAAGGTAAGTACAATACAAATGAGAATCCAGATATCGTTTCCTTTCCTGCTGTATTCACACAAAAATGTGCAAAATCCTCTTCAAGTTAAATGTATCGCATGGACACAATAAAGTTGTGAATATAAATAAAAGTGATGATTTAATGCAAACTACAGTGCCATAGTAACTTTGTTTTATTTTAAATGATTTAAAATGATTAATTGAAATTGTCATTAATATTTTATGCTCATGTTCAGACACATTAGTAGTATAATTGCATTAAATCCTCTGTGGCCATGGCCAATAAAGCAGACAATCTAGATATGCATTGAATACACTGTCCTGCTGTGTATTCATCAACCATTAGATTATCAAGTGTCAAGTTTCACTGAAGTTGTGTAGATAATGAAAGTTAGCACAGAACAACATGCGTTAATGAGCTTGTTAAATGAGCGCAGATGAAGACAGACCAGACTGAAGCAGCTGATTGAGGCAGGGTCCACAGAGAGAGAGACACACTCACATGCCACTTGGTTTGTGGTGTAATGTTTGTAGGCCTGTCTTTTTCACTTTTATCTGGAGTCAGACAAGAAGTAAAGCCACAAGAGTATCTCTAAAGTCCTTTACACTTGTCATATTCAACTGAATAATGAAGTGGGGTCCCTAAAAAGAATCACTCTGTGTTCAGTAGAGAAGTCCTGGTGTTCCTTCTTTATGGGCTGATGATCAATGCAGCTTTTTTTCCTCTTCTTTTTGCTGTGTTGAGTATATTTACTTTATTTAAACATGTTTTTGTAATTAATCAAACATTAATTGCATCATACACAGCTTGCACAGATTTGTCGTGAATAGCACAGCATAGTCCCGGGTCACTACTATGGTGGTATACATGGATAAAAATAAATAAAAAAGCAGACAGCAGTCCTTCTTGAGCATTCAACCGTCGTTCTTTGGTTTAGGAAGTGCCTTCTAGTCCATATATGATAAAATGTGCCAGTTTTACCTTTAGTCATGTATGTCATGTAGTCCATGGGTAACAGGTCAAATGTGACCTAATGCCAATCTGAGGCTGTTGGTGGCTTATTTGAAATCCATTTTGACAGCATGATTTTGTGTGCAGCATTTGTCAGCATAGTCAATTGATTTTTTTGGTGTGGCATTCCTAACAGAAGACATACTGGATCCAAATCCAGCTCTTTATTGAACACCAAACTTAACTTTGAAACGACTTTCACCCAGAAATCCTGAATATGTACACTAGTCCACACAGCATGTATAAAGCTACCAGCCTCCGTACCGCACTTAGTACACATAGCTGACTTCTTTGGGTCCATCTTATTTCTGAGTTGAGGCGACATGTGGAGACGATACAGTGGTCCCTTTGTTCTATTACATATGGATAAGTTACTAGCATATTCCCATATACCTTTCTCCGTAGCTTCATCTATCTCTATCACAAGGTCTCGAGCCCACATTTGCTTTACTGGACTTGTAATGGGCCTCATAGCAGAGTCATAATAAGGTGTTAGGTAATTTGAATTTTGATGTTTGTAATGTTTTGATAACTCTAGGCAATCTTCGTGGAGTGTGAGGTGTTTTGGAAGAGCGGTTGTGGAAAAAACTGCCATCAGCAGAGGCCAAGCAATTGAAGAGGCACATGTTGGGTGTACTAACTGTGGTTTAATTTTTTATTCAGATTGTGCAAACTTAAATTCACCACCTGTTCAAAAAGGGCACCAGGTCATTGTGAAAAAACCTTCTTGAGTATGAGTTCAATGTGCATGTGCTCTTGTTTGCAAGGCTGTTAGAATTAGCCTGAAGCGAGAGGGCACATTATAGACCTTTATAGATATTTAACTGTAAGGTGTAAAGATGTACGGTACAACAAGGTGGTCTGATTATGTTCGTGTACTATTTTGTTTTGCTAGCGTCTTTGATATCTACACGACAGCAACATCTTATACTAACTGCTAGTTTGGGAGTAAGCTCAAGCTGTCAATTTCTTTAATCTGTGGCCCAACAGGTAAATTAGGTCTTTAAACTAATGTTGATGTATATGTTGATATAGGTTAGATGGATGCACTTAATGAAATGAAAATGATGATGAAATGATGAAATAACTTAGTAAAGAAAGACAGTTAAATTGTGTGTAAGCTTATGCGTGGTGAAGGGGTTTTCTATAGAAGTTATTGTAAACGAACATTGTGCTTCGGCCTATAATGTTGACAACACCTGGAATGTTCATCTGCATTTATAAGCATTAAGCATTAAACTCAATCAGTAACATTGTAGATATTAATAACTCACATTAATTGCATTACACATTAAGGTTCTGTTTTGCTGTAATTCATTAAAGAGCCAATCTTTGTGAAAATAAAATTGATTAATTGTAATAGTTGTGTTTACAATCAGTGTCATAAAACATCACAATTCATCATTTCTATGTAGTAGTTTACATCTGAATTACAGATTGTACGTTTAAAATTCAAACTAAACTAATTAAAACTTCACTTAATAGAGGGTTAGGGTTACACAGAAAATCAGAATCAACTATGAGATAACAGTACAAACATCTGTCGTGTGTTTATTGTGTTAATACATCAGATTGTTTTGGTTGGACAGAACAACATCATGAGGCATTTAGAAATTTTTTTCATTATAAGCCCGTACATGATTGGATTAAAGAGAGGATGATAAATTACTATCTGTAAAGTCATTATAAAATGTACAGTCTTTGGAAAATCAGATTCAAGATGTATTGTGATGACATCATATGCACACAAGCAGGAGAAGTTGATCAAAACCAACAAGTGTGGTAAACAGGTCTGAGCAGCTTTTCTCCTGACTGCTCTACTACTTCGATAGGATATTAGAAGTATCCTGGTGTATGTGAATAGTATGAAAAGCACAGGGAGAAGTAAAACATTTAGCAAAATGACAATATCATGTATAATTTGTTCTCTTGAGACCACACATTTAAGTTTATAAACTTTATTGTTGCAAAAAATTCCCTTTAAAGAAAAGCTACAGAGTTTTTCATTAGCACTCAATGCAGCTGCCACAGCGACCTGAAAGGCAGGCAGAATCCAAGCGAAGACCAGGATAATACTGACAGTTGTTTTCCTCATTATAGCTGCATATTGCAGAGGTTTACATATAGACACATACCTGTCATAGGCCATGGCTGCCAACAGTAAGAACTCTGAACCACCTAAAGAGTAAAATATCTGAAACTGCAAGAGACAGGCTGAATATGATATGATCTGTTTCTCAGATAAAAAGTCGATCAGAAGCTTTGGGTAGATGGCCGTGCTGAAAAGAACAGAGTTGACCAACAGAGCTGCGATAAAAATGTACATAGGCTCATGGAGGTTTTGGTGAATCCAGATGAGATACACAATAGTAGAATTACTGCAGATTATCAGAATATATACTGTGAACATAATCACAAAGTAAAGATATCTGTATTTTTCCATTTCCACATGCCCACCAAGAGTTATATATGTTAGATTTAATTCATCATCCATTAATGTTGTCAAAAACTCAATGATTTAAATGAGCAGATTGTATAACTGGCAAATAGGAGTAATACCTGAGAAAAGCACTGTCACTGCATTAACATGTAACCTGAACTGGAGAGTCTTTTACATTTACAGTTACCTGACCTAAAGACACACTTTGTGCATTCATCTCCAGAACTAACTACGTGAACTGTTCGACTCTGTGTAATGTGTTTTTATCAGATTTCTTCACTCTCCATGGATCTCATTATGTCTTGTAACCAGGAACTACTACTGTGTAAACAACTTCATCAAACTCTAGAGGCCTGATCTTGTAGATAGGGTTTCACAGGAAAACTCACGTTTCACAGGACCTAAAGGTCGGGGTTGAAAGCCTTTTGCTAACTGGTCAGAAGTTTGGATGAGGAATTGTTAACATGTTTCAGAAGAGCCAAAGCCAGATGTCGGCATTGTACAGCCTGCGGGGCCCGTTCTGGCCCTGTCCATTCTGTCTGCCCCGCGAGGTCGACGACAATCCACACCATTTTACTCATTAATGTAAAAAGCATTGAATGAAAGGACCTAAATTGGCTTTTATTTTAAAACATTTGTGTGTCCTGAGTGTGTTTCCTCCTGATACAGTTGTTTGACATGAACGATTGTTTGAAGTCACAGCGTAATCTGAGTGGGGATCTCCATTTTGTTTGTGAAACGCAGTTGATGGAGGTACAAACTGGAGTCACCTGCCACAAATGGGCACTAAAAAGCATAAGGTTAATGCCAAATGTAAAGTGTTTAATAAGTCACGGATGAGGTCAGCTGTAAAGTTGTTTGTTTGCAACAAACGTGGTCGCATTAAAAGACTATAACTTGAGCCGTCACTTTGAGACAAAACACAGAAATACAGAAATCTGTCAGAAGGTGAGAATGTGAGGACCGCCGAGGACTTGCTAGCTATAAGCTATAAAAGCAGCAAGGACTTCTTACGAAGAACATGTAAATGTTTTAATAACTAATTACTATTATTTAGTAGAGGCGTCAAAATTTCTCAATTATAAGCTGCATCGCGATGCAGACGTGGAAGATTCTGCATCGATGCAGAGAGAGAGCATAATCAAGAGTCTGCAGCTTATGCTGATTGTTGATTGTCTGGCCTCAGCTGGACAATAAAATTACGTTGCGACGTTGCTCCCATGCTTTGACATGTGGGCGGACACTAGGCTAATGTTCATTATGTAGGAGGGATGTTGGAGGGAGGCAGAGATCATCTGCGAGTGGTAAAAAAAAAACTATTTTTTAAAATGGACATCTCGGGACACATGTTGGATTTTAGGAACTTGCTGGGAAGCACGAACTGGACGAGACCCACACTGACCGTGGCTTCTGCCTCACAACGATTACTAATCACGTTAGCCATTTTCACCTGAAGCTAATGTCTGCAGCCATAAATAATAACTGTTACAGAAAGCCCAGATAATCAGCTAAGATCTGTGGAGGCGCTGTCAACTTTGCCGTCCAACTCTGAGAGAGGTGTGTGCAGCAGAGTCCATAAATGCCTTATCTTGAAGCTGCCATGTGAAAACAATATTATTGTAGATTACAACAAATGTGTAAGGCACTGCAGATGGATAAATGCTTTGGTTTTGTAATGTTAATTGTTATGTTCGGTGGTTTTTAGACTCAGGAGCAGAAACCAGAATGAGTGAATAAAGGTTTATTGTAGAAATGGCAAAATGTGATGATCCAGGGAAAGGAGGCACGGGGGTGGTCGTGAGGGGAAGAGAGCTGTGGGTGGTTTCCTCGGGAAGGCACTGGAAAAAAGACACAAGAGGGCACGTGAGAAACAAACACAAATACGTCCAAAACACTGAGAGATAAAGTTCTGATTTTTTTCTCTAAAGTTGCACGAAGGGCCTGGAGCTGAATTACCAACTGTGTGTAGCAAACAAGACTCTGGCACAGTAGAGAGCGTCTCCAGGCCTCTTGTAGGAAGATCAGATTGGCTGATAAGACACAGGTGTGGCTCTCTGCTGCGCCGTGATGAGGGAAAACTCAAAACAGGTGTGTTAGTGAAGTTTACCAAAATGCACGGGGGAAACACAGGAAGTGAGGAACGAAACGGGAAGTCCAACCAAAATAAAACCAAACAAAGACCAAAACACCACAGTACCCCCCTCTCAACGGACGCCTCCTGGCGTCCTTCCTGGCTTGTCCGGGTGGGCCACGTAGAAGTCCCGCAACAAATCCTCATCCAGAATCAGGGATCTGGAAATCCAGGAGCGCTCCTCCGGACCGTACCTCCCAGTCCACCAGGTACTGAAAACCGCGTCCCCGCGGCCGCACATCCAGAATGCTGGAGACCGTATATGCAGGATGGTTGTCAATGATCCGGGGGGGTGGAGGGGCGATGGCCGGAGGGCTCAGGTTGCTGGTGGACACGGGTTTCAGAAGCGAAACATGGAAAGTAGGGTGGATTCTCCACGTCTCCGGTAACCTGAGAGTCACAGCAGAAGGATTAATGATTCTCACCACTTCAAAAGGACCAACAAACCGTGGGGCGAGCTTCTTCGACTCCACGTCCAGAGGCAGGTCGCGAGCCGACAGCCAGACCTTCTGCCCAATCTGGTACTCCGGAGATGGCGAGCGATGAGCGTCAGCCAGTTGCTTGTTCTTTTCAGCAGAGCGAGAAAGGGCGGCTCTGGCAGCTCTCGGACTCTCCGGAGGTGGTGTTGGAGCGAGGGGACAGCAACCGAGTGTTCCTGCTCTGGAAAGAGAGGTGGTTGATAACCATAACAACACTGGAAGGGGGACATACCGGTAGCAGAGACTGAAATTGAGTTGTGCGAGTATTCGATCCAGGGTAACTGAAGACTCCAGGTAACCGGGTGATGAGCAGCAACACAGCGAAGGGCCGCCTCCAGGCTCTGGTTGGCCCGCTCTGTCTGGCCGTTGGTCTGGGGGTGATAACCAGATGAGAGGCTGGCTGTTGCGCTGTTGCCCAACTCCTGACAGAAAGCTTTCCAAACAGCGGAGCTGAACTGGGGACCACGGTCTGAAACAAAGTCACTAGGAATTCCATGCAACCTGAATACGTGAGTGACCAACAGTTTAGCAGTCTCCAGGGAGGTGGGAAGTTTAGGGAGGGGAACGTAGTGGACAAAGTTGGAAAAACGGTCAACAATGGAGAGTATGACAGTGTTACCTTCAGAGGGTGGTAGTCCGGTGATGAAGTCGACAGCTATGTGTGACCAAGGGCGGCTGGGAGTGGGAAGAGGGCGCAACAGACCAGCGGGAGGTTGATGGGACGCCTTCCCTCGGGCACAGACAGAGCAAGCGGCAACAAACTGATGCGTGTCTCGTGTCATCCCCGGCCACCAGAAATGGCGCTGGAGGAACTGGAGAGTTCTGATGAAGCCCGGGTGGCACGTCAATTTAGACGAGTGACCCCACTGGAGAACGGGGGACCTGGCGACCTCCGGCACGAACATCCGCCCAGTTGGACCCATCCCAGGGTCAGGCTCCGCCCTCTGGGCCTCACGGACGATGGTCTGGATCTCCCACGTAGCTGCTCCTATGACACACTGGGGGGAAAGGATCAAGTCCGGTTCCTCAGGAACTTCTGAGACGGCGTCTCTCCGTGAAAGGGCATCAGGCTTAACATTCTTGGACCCGGGTCTGTAGGAAAGGGAGAAGTTGAACCGACTTAAGAACAGGGCCCACCGGGCCTGACGAGGGTTGAGGCAGCGTGCTGTCCGGAGATAGGAAAGGTTCTTATGGTCAGTCCAAATCAAAAAACGAGTCTCGGTACCCTCCAGCCAGTGCCTCCATTCCTGAAGGGCGAGGACCACAGCCAACAGCTCTCTGTTACCCACATCGTAGTTTCTTTCCGCTGGAGACAGACGACGGGAGAAAAAAGCACAGGGGTGAAGCTTCAGAGTCTCTGGATCTCTCTGGGACAGCACAGCGCCAACTCCCACATCAGAGGCGTCCACCTCCACCACGAACTGGAGTTTAGGATCAGGATGTCTCAAAATAGGTGCCGTGGTGAACAGTGTCTTAAGCCTAGAGAATGCTACCTCAGCCTCTGGAGACCACTTAAAGGGGAAACCGGTCGAGGTGAGACAGGTGAGGGGTGCTGCTACCTTGCTGTAGTCTCTAATAAACCTACGATAGAAGTTGGCAAAGCCCAAAAATCTTTGGAGTTCTTTCCAAGAAGTGGGAGTGAACCATTCAGTAACCGCCTGAATCTTAGCTGGGTCTGGTTGTAGCTGACCTCGGGCAATTATGTAGCCCAAGAAACTGACAGATTCAGAGTGGAACTCACACTTCTCTGGCTTAACAATCAACCTGTTCTCAAGTAATCTTTGAAGGACAAGACGAACATGCTGGGAATGCTCTAGAGGGGTGCGAGAGAAAATCAAAATGTCATCGAGGTAGACGAACATGAACCGGTTCAACATGTCTTGAAGGGCCTGGAACACCGCAGGGGCATTAGTAAGAGCAAAAGGCCTGACCTGGTACTCAAAATTGCCTAGTGGGGTGTTAAACGCGGTCTTCCATTCGTCCCCCTGCTTGATGCGGATCAGGTGATAAGCGTTACGAAGGTCGAGTTTAGTGAACATTTTAGCGCAGCACAAGGGCTCGAATGAAGGGTCAATGAGGGGAAGGGAGTATTTGTTCTTAACAGTTATGTCATTAAGACCACGGAAATCAATGCAAGGGCGAAGGGTGGAATCTTTTTTTTTAACAAAGAATAATCCAGCACCAAGCGGGGAGGATGAAGGACGAATGAGACCGGTGGCTAAAGACTCTTGGATGTACTTCTCCATAGTCTCCCTCTCAGGTTGGGACAAGTTGTAAAGCCGGCTACTAGGGAGAGGGGCGCCAGGGAGCAGGTCTATAGCACAGTCATAGGGACGGTGCAGAGGCAGAGAAACAGCCAAGTCCTTGCTGAAAACCAGTGCAAGATCGTGGTACTCACTAGGGACGCTAGCCAAATCTGGGGAACTGGGAGCGACAAAGGAGCGAGCGGAGGGAGGATTAGCCGAACGGAGGCAGTGAGAATGGCAGTGTGTGCTCCAGTTGGAGATGGAGGCTGTCTGCCAATTAATTTGGAGGTTGTGGAGCTTTAGCCAGGGAAGACCGAGGACTATAGGTGACTGGGGAGAAGGAATGACAAAAAAAGATAGGTCCTCACGATGATTACCAGAGATAATCAACGTGAGGGGAACCGTACGGTGAGTTACCTCGGCAATGACGCGACCATCTAGGGCTGTAACGACTTTGGGAGTCTCTAAAAGAACAAGCGGCAGGTGCGTTTGACGAGCGAGTTCGTCTTGAATAAAATTGTCGTCTGCACCGGAATCAACAAGAACTCGAAGGGGTAACGAATTGCGTTCCCACAGAAGACAGGCAGGAACCACTATGCGAGATGGAGAGCTCGAGGAGGAAGAGGTCTGGCTTACTGACGCGCTCTCCGCCATTAGTAAGCCTCGTCTTTTGGCACAAGAGGACAGGCAACTAGAAAATGGCCGGCCTGACCACAGTAAATACAGAGTTTACAAGACATTCTGCGCTGTCGCTCGCTGGGGCTTAATTTGGCACGACCTATTTGCATGGGTTCGTCAGCAGGGGATTTAGGTGGAGAGACTTTAACTTTGGGAAGTGGAGGAGAGTAAGCTGGCAATTGACCTGAGGGGGAGGCTAGGGAACGGGACTTGGTCTGCCTCTTCTCTCTCTGTCTCTCTCTCATCCTATTATCTATGCGGATAGCTAAAGTGATCAGAGCCTCTAGAGATTCGGGCTCGTCACGAGTGGCAAGTTAATCTTTAAGCTCCTCTGAGAGACTACGTAAAAAGATCCCCTTAAGTTCTTGTTCCCCCCAACCACTCTCTGAAGCTGTGATTCGAAACTCAATAGAAAAACTAGCAACTGACTGCAAGCCCTGGGAGAGAGAAAATAGTCTTTTAGCAGCCTCCTGACCCTTAAGAGGATGATCAAACACCCGAAGGAGTTCCTGGGAGAAGGCTGAAAAAGACACCAAACACGGGGAATTTTTCTCCCACAAACTCATAGCCCACTGTGATGCCCTGCCTCGGAGAAGGTTTATCACATAAGCGATCTTAGAACAATCAGAAGGATAACTAAGGGGTTGTTGATCAAACACAAGTGAACACTTTAACACAAAACTACCGGCTGAACCAATCTCACCGGCGAAAAACTCAGGTGGAGGCACAAACGGCTCTCTAACAGGGGAATAAAAAGGGGAAGCTAACACAGGGGAGCTAGCGGAGTTCTGACTCACCGAGGCTGATTCAGGGGGAGGAACCAAACGGGAAGTCCAACCAAAATAAAACCAAAATAAAACCAAACAAAGACCAAAAAACCACAGTTTATGTATTGAAAAAATGCAGCTTTTCTTTTGTAGACTGCTGTAGTCTGATTATTGGAAGGACTTTCTGAATAAAAAAGTAAGAAAAGTAGTCAATGTGCAGTAATAAAGATCATTGAGGATGCCATACACTGAGATGCGTGGAGAGTATCGAGAATAGTTTTGCATTCGAATCGTTGACAGCTGAATCGTAATCGAATCGTGAGGCAAATGAAGATTCATACCTATTATTAGTCAGTAAGCAGATCAATAAATTCTACCTGGCTTCAAGACTTTCACAAGAATATTTGTTATATACACAACAAAGAAGTAATTATTTCCCTGTTAAAAGTACCAGTAGTACTATATCAGATATGTTTACACAAAATGAACTTATGGCTTATAGTCTCTCAAGGTTTTGCCAAGTAGGGGTCATTGAACTCACCAGGAGTTGCAACAACAGTTTTGGTACCAACTGATAGCGCAGATACTGTAACTAATGATAGTTTATCATATCAGTTCCAACAACAGCAGACAGTTATGAGCACACTACTGTACAGGAGTGAACCATAGTCTCAGTATTTTGTATGTTATTCATGTTGCGTACACTGCTGAGGTGACAGCCCTATCCTTCACTGATTTTTCTTGGCTCAGAAATCGTCAAATTATCATTTCAATTCCCATTTATCCTTCAGTTGTGACAACATATGTTTAACAACTGTACAGTTATTTTCATTTAAGAACAGATATTTACTGTGAACTAACTTTAACTTTTATTTGTACATTTCTGTGTTATATTTAGGATTATTGACAGTAGTAGTTTATTTTTCTTTTCTTTCACTTTGTTCATTATGAGGAGCACAGTATCATCCAAGAAAAATGTCTTTCTGTGCCCGCCATGAAGGGAAATCCTCAGTCAGGATGCTGGTATGTCAGTGGAAGCTACAGCCCTGTAGTGGCTTTGTTGTAACAGTATCAAAAGACCAAGTTAGAAAATGTAGAGCGTCAACAGATTGATCAGTCATTACATATTACATTGTTCATGCTGATATTACGCTTTACTGTGTATCAGTCAGAGAAACAATTTCATACATTAAACAAACAAGGATCAGAGGAATTACCTAATCAGTTATCTGTGTTGACATAGTTCATTCTGGCAGGGCAGACCAACCTCTTGAGATGTTTAGAAATTTCTTTCATTTTTAGTCCATATATGATTGGATTAAAGAGAGGATGATACAATATTATTTGTAAAGTCATTATGAAACGAACAATTTTTGGAAAATCCGACTCCAATTCAATTATAATGACATCATATACAGACAGACATGAAAAGTTTATCAAAACGATCAAGTGTGGTAAACAGGTCTGAGCAGCTTTTCTCCTGACTTCACTACTACTACGATAGGATATTATAAGTATCCTGGTGTATGTGAATAGTATGAAGAGCACAGGGAGAACTGCAACATTTAGAAAGATGATCATATCTCGTATAAGACGTGCCCCCGAGATTACACATTGAAGTTTGTAAACTGTATTATTGCAAAAAATTCCATTTAAAATAAAGGCACAGATTTTTTCTCTGGCATCCAATGCAGCTGCCACAGCGACCTGAAAGGCAGGCAGAATCCAAGCGAAGACCAGGATAATACTGACAGTTGTTTTCCTCATTATAGCTGCATATTGCAGAGGTTTACATATAGACACATACCTGTCATAGGCCATGGCTGCCAACAGTAAGAACTCTGAACCACCTAATGAGTAAAAAAACTGAAACTGCAAGAGACAGGCTGAATATGATATGATCTGTTTCTCAGATAAAAAGTCGATCAGAAGCTTTGGGTAGATGGCCGTGCTGAAAAGAACAGAGTTGACCAACAGAGCTGCGATAAAAATGTACATAGGCTCATGGAGGTTTTGGTGAATCCAGATGAGATACACAATAGTAGAATTACTGCAGATTATCAGAATATATACTGTGAACATAATCACAAAGTAAAGATATCTGTATTTTTCCACTTCCACATGCCCACCAAGAGTTATATATGTTAGATTTAATTCATCATCCATTAATGTTGTCAAAAACTCAATGATTTAAATGAGCAGATTGTATAACTGGCAAATAGGAGTAATACCTGAGAAAAGCACTGTCACTGCATTAACATGTAACCTGAACTGGAGAGTCTTTTACATTTACAGTTACCTGACCTAAAGACACACTTTGTGCATTCATCTCCAGAACTAACTACGTGAACTGTTCGACTCTGTGTAATGTGTTTTTATCAGATTTCTTCACTCTCCATGGATCTCATTATGTCTTGTAACCAGGAACTACTACTGTGTAAACAACTTCATCAAACTCTAAAGGCCTGATCTTGTAGATAGGGTTTCACAGGAAAACTCACGTTTCACAGGACCTAAAGGTCGGGGTTGAAAGCCTTTTGCTAACTGGTCAGAAGTTTGGATGAGGAATTGTTAACATGTTTCAGAAGAGCCAAAGCCAGATGTCGGCATTGTACAGCCTGCGGGGCCCGTTCTGGCCCTGTCCATTCTGTCTGCCCCGCGAGGTCAATGACAATCCACACCATTTTACTCATTAATGTAAAAAGCATTGAACGAAAGGACCTAAATTGGCTTTCATTTTAAAACATTTGTGTGAGTGTGTTTCCTCCTGATACAGTTGTTTGACATGAACGATGTTTGAAGTCACAGCGTAATCTGAGTGGGGATCTCCATTTTGTTTGTGCAACGCAGTTGATGGAGGTACAAACTGGAGTCACCTGCCACAAATGGGCACTAAAAAGCATAAGGTTAATGCCAAATGTAAAGTGTTTAATAAGTCACGGATGAGGTCGGCTGTAAAGTTGTTTGTTTGCAACAAATGTGGTCGCATTAAAAGATTCTGCATCGATGCAGAGACAGAGCATAACCAAGAGTCTGCAGCTTATGCTGATTGTTGATTGTCTGGCCTCAGCTGGACAATAAAATTACGTTGCGACGTTGCTCCCATGCTTTGACATGTGGGTGGACACTAGGCTAACGTTCATTATGTAGGAGGGATGTTGGAGGGAGGCAGAGATCATCTGCAAGTGGTAAAAAAAAAAAAAAACAGTATTTTTTTAAATGGACATCTCGGGACACATGTTGGATTTTAGGAACTTGCTGGGAAGCATGAACTGGACGAGACCCACACTGACCGTGGCTTCTGCCTCACATCGCTTACTAATCACGTTAGCCATTTTCACCTGAAGCTAATGTCTGCAGCCATAAATAATAACTGTTACAGAAAGCCCAGATAATCAGCTAAGATCTGTGGAGGCGCTGTCAACTTTGCCGTCCAACTCTGAGAGAGGTGTGTGCAGCAGAGTCCCTAAATGCCTTATCTTGAAGCTGACATGTGAAAACAATATTATTGTAGATTACAACAAATGTATAAGGCACTGCAGATGGATAAATGCTTTGGTTTTGTAATGTTTATGAATTGAAAAGATGCAGCTTTTCTTTTGTAGACTGCTGTAGTCTGATTATTGGAAGGACTTTCTGAATAAAAAAGTAAGAAAAGTAGTCATGTGCAGTAATAAAGATCATTGAGGATGCCATACACTGAGATGCGTGGAGAGGTATCGAGAATAGTTTTGCATTCGAATCGTTGACAGCTGAATCGTAATCGAATCGTGAGGCAAATGAAGATTCACACCTATTATTAGTCAGTAAGCAGATCAATAAATTCTACCTGGCTTCAAGACTTTCACAAGAATATTTGTTATATACACAACAAAGAAGTAATTATTTCCCTGTTAATCAGATATGTTTACACAAAATGAACTTATGGTTTATAGTCTCTCAAGGTTTTGCCAAGTAGGGGTCATTGAACTCACCAGGAGTTGCAACAACAGTTTTGGTACCAACTGATAGCGCAGATACTGTAACTAATGATAGTTTATCATATCAGTTCCAACAACAGCAGACAGTTATGAGCACACTACTGTACAGGTGTGAACCATAGTCTCAGTATTTTGTATGTTATTCATGTTGCGTACACTGCTGAAGTGACAGCCCTATCCTTCACTGATTTTTCTCGGCTCAGAAATCGTCAAATTATCATTTCAATTCCCATTTATCCTTCAGTTGTGACAACATACGTTTAACAACTGTACAGTTCTTTTCATTTAACAACAGATATTTACTGTTAACTAACTTTAACTTTTATTTGTACATTTCTGTTTTATATTTAGGATTATTGACAGTAGTAGTTTATTTTTCTTTTCTTTCACTTTGTTCATTATGAGGAGCACAGTATCATCCAAGAAAAATGTGTCTTTCTGTGCCCGCCATGAAGGGAAATCCTCAGTCAGGATGCTGGTATGTCAGTGGAAGCTACAGCCCTGTAGTGGCTTTGTTGTAACAGTATCAAAAGACCAAGTTAGAAAATGTAGAGCGTCAACAGATTGATCAGTCATTACATATTACATTGTTCATGCTGATATTACGCTTTACTGTGTATCAGTCAGAGAAACAATTTCATACATTAAACAAACAAGGATCAGAGGAATTACCTAATCAGTTATCTGTGTTGATACATAAGTTCATTTTGGCAGGGCAGACCAACCTCTTGAGATGTTTAGAAATTTCTTTCATTTTTAGTCCATATATGATTGGATTAAAGAGAGGATGATACAATATTATTTGTAAAGTCATTATGAAACGAACAATTTTTGGAAAATCCGACTCCAATCCAATTATAATGACATCATATGCACACAAACATGAAAAGTTTATCAAAACGATCAAGTGTGGTAAACAGGTCTGAGCAGCTTTTCTCCTGACTTCACTACTACTACGATAGGATATTATAAGTATCCTGGTGTATGTGAATAGTATGAAGAGCACAGGGAGAAGTGCAACATTTAGCAAGATGATCATATCTCGTATAAGACGTGCCCCCGAGATTACACACTGAAGTTTGTAAACTGTATTATTGCAAAAAATTCCATTTAAAATAAAGGCACAGATTTTTTCTCTGGCACTCAATGCAGTTGGCACAGCGAGCTGAGAGGCAGGCAGAATCCAAGCGAAGACCAGGATAATACTGACAGTTGTTTTCCTCATTATAGCTGCATATTGCAGAGGTTTACATATAGACACATACCTGTCATAGGCCATGGCTGCCAACAGTAAGAACTCTGAACCACCTAAAGAGTAAAATATATGAAACTGCAAGAGACAGGCTGAATATGATATGATCTGTTTCTCAGATAAAAAGTCGATCAGAAGCTTTGGGTAGATGGCCGTGCTGAAAAGAACAGAGTTGACCAACAGAGCTGCGATAAAAATGTACATAGGCTCATGGAGGTTTTGGTGAATCCAGATGAGATACACAATAGTAGAATTACTGCAGATTATCAGAATATATACTGTGAACATAATCACAAAGTAAAGATATCTGTATTTTTCCACTTCCACATGCCCATCAAGAGTTATATATGTTAGATTTAATTCATCATCCATTAATGTTGTCAAAAACTCAATGATTTAAATGAGCAGATTGTATAACTGGCAAATAGGAGTAATACCTGAGAAAAGCACTGTCACTACATTAACATGTAACCTGAACTGGAGAGTCTTTTACATTTACAGTTACCTGACCTAAAGACACACTTTGTGCATTCATCTCCAGAACTAACTACGTGAACTGTTCGACTCTGTGTAATGTGTTTTTATCAGATTTCTTCACTCTCCATGGATCTCATTATGTCTTGTAACCAAGAACTACTACTGTGTAAACAACTTCATCAAACTCTAGAGGCCTGATCTTGTAGATAGGGTTTCACAGGAAAACTCACGTTTCACGAGACCTAAAGGTCGGGGTTGAAAGCCTTTTGCTAACTGGTCAGAAGTTTGGATGAGGAATTGTTAACATGTTTCAGAAGAGCCAAAGCCAGATGTCGGCATTGTACAGCCTGCGGGGCCCGTTCTGGCCCTGTCCATTCTGTCTGCCCCGCGAGGTCAATGACAATCCACACCATTTTACTCATTAATGTAAAAAGCATTGAATGAAAGGACCTAAATTGGCTTTTATTTTAAAACATTTGTGTGAGTGTGTTTCCTCCTGATACAGTTGTTTGACATGAACGATTGTTTGAAGTCACAGCGTAATCTGAGTGGGGATCTCCATTTTGTTTGTGCAACGCAGTTGATGGAGGTACAAACTGGAGTCACCTGCCACAAATGGGCACTAAAAAGCATAAGGTTAATGCCAAATGTAAAGTGTTTAATAAGTCACGGATGAGGTCAGCTGTAAAGTTGTTTGTTTGCAACAAACGTGGTCGCATTAAAACACTACAACTTGAGCCGTCACTTTGAGACAAAACACACAGAAATACAGAAATCTGTCAGAAGGTGAGAATGTGAGGACCGCCGAGGACTTGCTAGCTATAAACTATAAAAGCAGCAAGGACTTCTTACGAAGAACATGTAAATGTTTTAGTAACTAATTACTATTATTTAGTAGAGGCGTCGAAATTTCTCGATTATAAGATGCATCGCGATGCAGACGTGGAAGATTCTGCATCGATGCAGAGACAGAGCATAATCAAGAGTCTGCAGCTTATGCTGATTGTTGATTGTCTGGCCTCAGCTGGACAATAAAATTACGTTGCGACGTTGCTCCCATACTTTGACATGTGGGCATTTTAGGAACTTGCTGGGAAGCACGAACTGGACGAGACCTACGCTGACCGTGGCTTCTGCCTCACAAGCAGAGTCCCTAAATGCCTTATCTTGAAGCTGCCATATGAAAACAATATTATTGTAGATTACAACAAATGTGTAAGGCACTGCAGATGGATAAATGCTTTGGTTTTGTAATGTTTATGTATTGAAAAGATGCAGCTTTTATTTTGTAGACTGCTTCATCTTCATCTTCCTCTGCTTATCTGGGGTCGCGGTGGCAGCATATTCAGTAGGGAGCTCCAGACCTCCTTCTCCCCAGCAACACTTTCCAGCTCCTCCGGGAGGATCCCGAGGCGTTCCCAGGCCAGATGAGATATGTAATCTCTCCAGCGGGTTCTGGGTCTGTCCCGGGGTCTCCTCCCAGTGGGACGTGCCCGGAAAACCTCCATGGGGAGGCACCCAGGAGGCATCCTGTTCAGATGCCCAAACCACCTCAACTGGCTCCTCTCGACGCGAAGGAGCAGCGGCTCTACTCCGAGCTCCCTCTGGATGTCTGAGCTTCTCACCCTATTCCTAAGGCTGAGCCCAGCCACCCTACGGAGAAAACTCATTTCCGCAGCTTGTATCCGCAATCTCGTTCTTTCGGTCACTACCCACAGCTCGTGACCATAGGTGAGGGTTGGAACATAGATGGACCGGTAAATCGACGCCTGCAATACTGCAGACACCGCACCAAGCCGTCTGTCCACCTCATGCTCCATTCTCCCATCACTCGTGAACAAGACCCCGAGATACTTAAACTCCTTCACTTGGGTCAGGAGCTCACTCCGCAACCGGAGGGGGCATTCCACCGTTTTCCGGCAGAGAACCATGGCCTCAGACTTAGAGGTGCTGACCCTCATCCCGACCGTGTCACACTCGGCTGCGAACCGCCCCAATGCCTGCTGGAGGTCAGGGGCTGAGGAAGACAACAGAACCACGTCATCCGCAAAAAGCAAAGACGCAATTCTGAGGTTCCCATACCGGACACTCTCCTCACCATGGCTGCGCCTTGAGATGCTGTCCATGAATATCACAAACAGGATCGGAAACAAGGGGCAGCCCTGGCGGAGTCCAACACTGGAAATGTATTCGACTTTGTGCCGAGTATACGGACACAACTCTCACTTTGGTCGTACAAGGACCAGATAGCTCGTACCAATGGCCCCGGTACCCTATACTCCCTCAGTACCCCCCACAGTACTCCCCGGGGGACCCGGTCGTAAGCCTTCTCCAAGTCCACAAAACACATGAAGACTGGATGGGCAAACTCCCATGACCCCCCCAGCAAGCCTGCAAGGGTGAAGAGCTGATCCACTGTTCCACGGCCAGGACGGAATCCGCATCGTTCCTCCTGAATCAGAGGTTCGATGATCGGACAGACCCTCTTTTCCAGCACCCTGGAATAAACTTTCCCAGGGAGGCTGAGCAGTGTGATACCCCGATAATTGGAGCACACCCTCCGGTCCCCCTTTTTGAAAATGGGAACCACCATCCCGGTCTGCCACTCCAGAGGTACCGTCCCTGACCTCCACACAACACTGAAAAGACGTGTCAGCCATGACAGCCCAACAATGTCCAGAGCCTTCAGCATCTCGGGGCGAATCTCATCCACCCCTGGCGCCTTGCCACTAGGGAGCTTCCTGACTACCTCAGTGACCTCTGCCAGGGATATGGACGAGTCTTCCCTCGAGTCTTCAGACTCTGCCTCAGTTACAGAGGACGTGTTAGCTGGGTTCAGGAGGTCCTCAAAGTGTTCCTTCCACCGCCCGATGATATCCCCAGTCCGGTTCAGCAGGTCCCCTCCCTGACTGAAAACAGCCTGGGCTGAGGCCCGCTTCCCTTTTTTGAGTCGCCGGATGGTTTGCCAGAACTTCCCTGAGGCCGAACCGAAAGTCCTTCTCCATAGCCTCACCGAACTCCTCCCACACCTGGGTTTTTGCTTTAGCGACCGCCAAAGCTGCAGCCCTCCTGGCCCCCCGTACCAGTCTGCTATTTCAGGAGACCCCTGGGCCAGCCAAGCCCAAAAGGCCTCCTTCTTCAGCTTGATGGCTTCCTTCACCACTGGTGTCCACCAGCAGGTCCTTGGGTTGCCACCCCGACTGGCACTGATGACCGTCTGACTACAGCTCTTAGCGGCTGCCTCTACAATGGAGGCTCTGAACATGGTCCATTCGGATTCCATGTCCCCAGTCTCCCCCGGGATGAGCAAAAAGTTCTTCCAGAGGTGTGAGTTGAAGACCTGACGGACCGGGGCCTCCGCCAGACCTTCCCAGTTCACCCTCACTACCCGTTTAGGTTTCCCAGGTCTGTCCAGCAGCCTCCCCCGCCACCTGATCCAACTCACCACCAGGTGGTGATCAGTTGACAGCTCCGCTCCTCTCTTCACCCGAGTGTCCAAGACATATGGCCGAAGGTCCGATGATACGACCACAAAGTCTATCATCAACCTTCGGCCTAAGGTGGCCTGGTACCAGGTACACTTATGAGCCACCCTATGCTCGAACATGGTGTTTGTTATGGCCAATCCATGACTAGCACAGAAGTCCAATAACAAAACCCCATTCAGGTTCAGATCGGGCGGGCCATTCATCCCAATCACCCCCCTCCAAGTTTCCCCATCGTCACCCACGTGAGCGTTAAAGTCCCCCAGAAAAACTATGGAGTCCCCAGGTGGAGCCCCTTCCAGGACACCACCCAAGGACTCCAAGAAGGCCGGGTATTCTGAGCTGCTGTTCGGTGCTTACGCACAAACAACAGTCAGAGCCTTCCCCCCAGCGACCTGCAGTCGCATGGAGGCGACCCTCTCGCCCATCGGGGAGAACTCCAACACAGCGGTGCTCAGCCGGGGGCTTGTGAGGCAAATGAAGATTCACACCTCATCATCATCATCATCATCACTTTATTTCACAAAAGCCAATTAAAAGAAAATGCAGTTACAATCATGATTCCAAGCACATGTGTGAAAATGGGACACCCTGATAAGCTATACTAAGCTTGTAAATAGGGGCCCAGACATTGAAATAAAACAACATTTTACAGATACAATTTTCATTCTGCAACCTAACTCTAACCTAAGACTCGAGAAGCTTTATAAAATTACTCTAAATATCCTAAAATTCTGACAAAAATGCATGTAGACATGTAGACAATGGCACATGGAGAAATAACAGTGAGAATTATTTGAAGTATGTATTTTGTATAGAGAAGCCTTTTTAAACCTCAACCATACAGGGTTCTAAGATTGATCATATTTCAGTAGCAGCTGTTGTCTTAAGCTCTTTTTAAAGCCCGACAGAGAAACAGACATTTTTATAGTGCTTTCAAGCTCATTCCAAATCTGTGGACCTCTGCAGGTCACACTAAAACTTGTACATTTGAGTTTACATTTCTTACCCCTTACAAGTTGCTTTTTCCTAATATTGTGTGCATGAGAGGAAAAGTGAGTCGGGATAATTAATTACAAATTACTGCGCTGTAAAAGCACAGTGAACGCACCTGTGTCGCCTGCAGCTGCAGCAGTGAGTTTGTGGATCAATTGTGGTACGAGCGATTGACAACATGGCAGAAAAGCAGCCTGAGCCTTTAGTTGAAAAGAAAGGTAGGACAAGTTCGGTCATTTGGAGACATTTTGGCTTCAAATCGTCGGACGTGGAGCAGATAGAGATTGTTTGCAAAGTTTGTCATGCCGTCGTGTCTGCACCCCAGGGCAACACGACAAATGTATTTAACCATTTAAAGTTCAGCCATAAAGTGGTCTGTGACAAAGTATTGACGGAGCAAAAGACCCAAAAAAGTGCAAGAGCATCAACTTCAGCCACCGCAACACAGTCCTCCATTGAGGACACTCTTTACAATGCCACTCCATATCCCACCGGAGGAGGCTGTGACATTAATGCTAGCTAAGGACATGTGCCCCATCAGTACAGTTAGCAACCCAGGGTTCAAGACACTGGTCAAGACTTTGGACGAGCGGTACGTGTTGCCATCCCGCAAACACTTCAGCAGAGTTGCACTGCCTGCTTTGTATGATAAATGTTGCGCTGAAGTTGAAAAAGATGTCTCCACTGCCGAGTATTTTGCCACCACTTCGGATCTGTGGTCAAGCTGCACTATGGAGCCGTACATATCTCTCACCCTGCATTACATCGATGCAGATTTCACCATGAAGACAAAATGTCTCCAGACAGCATTTTTCCCTGATGACCACACAGGGATAAATATTGCTGATGGTTTGAAGCAAGCTATAGCTGCATGGGACTTGAAGGAGGAGAACCATGTGTGTATAACAACAGACAACGCTTCAAACGTCAAGCTGGCAGCCGAACTCAATGGCTGGATAAGGCTGCAGTGCTTTGGGCACAGACTCCACTTGGCCACAGGTGAGAAATTTTATTTCCTCCTGACTGTGTGACATGTGTGATGTTATTTATTAAATAATACATTAGAAAATATCAAACAGCACTACTGTAGCAAAAGTAAGGGTAGGCCCTATATGTTCAAATATTACTATGGTAAAAGTCACCTTAATATTTTACTTAAATGTTGTGGAGTGGAAGTAAAGTAGCAGAAAATGGAAACACTACAGTACAATGACCTAAAAGTTTTACTGAAGTACAGTTAGTAAATGCATTACATTGGAAAATATACTAATTACATAACTGAAAATAATGTGTGGTAATTTTCCTCGGAATCACTCAATAACCTGTGACATGTCATTCATTGGTTTTATTAATAGATAACATATTTCATGTGACCCACACTATCATCTCACTCAAACACTCTGTTTCACAGCATGATTTGTTGATTAAAGTTATGTTAATCAAAAATAAATGGTGTGATAACCATTGTATTTTTTTTTTTGTCATCCTAGAGAATGCAATGAAAGACAGCAGAATTGACCATGCGATGGGGGTCTGTAAAAAAGTGGTCAGCACCTTCTCCTACAGCTGGAGAAAAAAGAAGAAGCTAACAAAAGCCCAGAGGGAACTGAAGCTACCTGAGCACTCCTTGAAGACGGAGTGTCCCACCAGATGGGGATCTCAACAAGCGATGATCAACAGGGTCCTTGAGCAGCAGAAGGCCATCGTCCAGGTCCTCTCCAGTGACCGTAAAACCAGAAATCTGACCCCCAGATGGCAGGACATCGAGGTACTAGAGGCCATCAACAACTCACTAAGCCCTCTAGTTGAGTTTACAGATGCACTCTCTGGGGAGCAATATGTGAGTGTATCACTTGTGAAGCCAACTCTCCACCTCTTCCACACATCCATACTAGCAGTAGAGGAGAATGACACAGAGAGCATCATGCAGAAGATCATTGGTTACCTCAAAGAGAAATATGATGACTCAAAAACACAAGAGCTCCTCGACATGGCCTCTGCAGTGGACCCAAGGTTTAAGCTGAAATATGTGGCTGAAGAGAATCGAGAATCAATTGAAGCCAGACTGACATCTGAAATGAAGACTGTCATGTTAATACTACTACTGTCTAATACTACTACTACTAATAATAATAATAACAATAATAATAATAATAATTTATCATTACTATTTTAGCAGTAGTAATAATGATTGTATTAAAAATACATATTTGAAAGTAAACTCAATGTAATATAATGTAAACTTAAAATGTAGAGTAATACAATTATGTGTAACTACCATTCATTCAGGTGAAACATGAAATTCATATTGTCCTCAATGTGTTTCCCCATCTTCAAGGAGAGGGCCTCTACTAAGCCAACCACTATACCAGCTGCCGACACTGATGCTCCTACTGGTGGAGCACAGAAGAAGAAGAGGAGCTTGGGCAGCTTCTTCAAAGCCACAGAAGACACAGCTCCAGGACTATCTCCTCCTCAACAGGACCAGGCCATAGTTTGAGCTTCAAGCCTACATCCAGGCAAGGCCACTTGACACTGAGGCTGACCCACTTGAGTGGTGGAAAGCATCAGAGACACTCTACCCAGGGCTCTCCAAACTGGCTAGGAAATACCTGTGCATCCAGCGCCGCCCCTCCCTACACGCAGAACACGCGCTGTGCGTAGGGCCCCACGATCCATGGGGGGCCCCATTTTGCGCAAGGGGACACATTCTCTGCAAATGCGCAAAGGATGCGCATCGCTGCCGTGAGGCGCGCGTAGAGCACCAAGTCAGCCCGAGGCAGGAGAGAAAAAAAAAAAACGAGTAATCTGACACCGCACACGTTGGCGCAATGATTGACAGCACGCAGCATCTGACCAATCAGCGGTCAGATGCGCCGACAGGCAGTTGGATGCAGGTGGAGAGATGGCCTCCAAACGGCAATATGAATCGGGAGAAAGCAAAAGAAAGACAAAGTCAAAACAAGAGGAGGAACACCCCAGCTGCTAGCCTGCTAATCATGAGACAGAAGAGAGGATAATTCTGGACTGGAGATTAAATTTTCCAGCGGCCCTGATTATCATTTATTGAATGTCTTGTTAACTGCATATACATTCACCTCTGTTGAAAAAGGAGTGGTTAATTGACCAGTTGGTGGTCGTATGTTGGCTCAGGTTTATAGCCTATCAATCTATGCTATCAATAGAAGTTTTGGGCTATTTTTATGGAGGTAAAATGTCGCCATCTCTTGGTGAATTTAAGATAATCCTTTATTTGACCCACAATGGAGAAATTTAAAGCGTTGCAGCAGCAAACAGCAGTATAGGAATATAGAACCTAAGTACAAAATGTAAAAATAAGTATATAAAAATATTTAAATATAGAGGTATCAAATAGCGGCAATAGCTCAGTCCGTAGGGACTTGGCTTGGGGGCTCAGATGTGGCTGGTTCAAGTCCCGCTCGGACAAAATAAAATTCTGCTTAGGGCCCCAATTTGGCCAGGGGTGGCCCTGTGTGCATCCCTGCCACAAGTGCTGCATCAGAGCGGGTTTTTAGCACAGGTGGAAATGTTGTCACCTGCCTTCGTTCATCACTGAAGCCAGACCAAGTGAACAGGCTGGTTTTCCTTGCCAAAAACCTGTAGGAAGTAAACTGCAGGGAGAACAGTCTGAGTGCATGTAGACTGGGTATTTATTAATTTTTTATTGCTATTATTTTTATTATTATTTATATATTATTATTATTATTATTATTATTATACTTTTTTACTTATTACTAATTTATTTCTGGTTCTTTTTCTAAAAGTTATTTTTAAAGTTGAGTTTTGGTGGCTCAATAACACTTTTTTTCAAATCAATGAATAATTGTGTTTATTAATCGTGATTTCAATATCAATCAAAATAATCGTGATTATTATTTTTTCCATAATCGTCCAGCCCTAATATGTATTACACCATATAACATTACAATAGTTTAAGTGAGGCTCAAATAGAGATCGATACAAGGTTAAAAGAGCTTCAAGTGGGAGAAAATGTATTAGCTTGAAAAATAAGCCAACATATTTGGAGATTTTTTTTGACAACTTGTCAATATGCTTCTTAAAATTCAAATATCAATTTAGACCCCCAAAAATTTTGTGGATTTTACTCTCTCAATAATTCTGCCATTTATCTTAATACATATATGTTCAACATTATTTCGGTTTCTGTTTGAGCAGAATACAACAAAATTAGTTTTGTTTATATTCAAGGATAATTTATTGCATTTAAACCAGGTGTCCACCTTAACCAATTCCGCATTTACATTATTTGGGAGATTATCAGAATTTTTGTTTGACAAAAATAAATTTGTATCGTCAGCAAATATTAATTTGTGTAAAATACTAGAAGAGTTTACAAAATCATTTATATATACAATAAAGAGGAGTGGTCCTAATATTGACCCCTGTGGGACACCATATTTGATGGATTTACTTTGAGATTTGATATCATTTACATGTACATATTGCCCCCTTCCATACATATAACTTCTAAACCATCTAAGTGCTGTGCCCCTGACAGCATAATGCTGCAGTTTGCCTAAGAGGGTTTCAAAATCAATAGTATCAAAAGCTACATTCACCTTTATCAATAGCATCATTGATTTTTTCAATCAGGTCAAGAATTGCCATACAAGTAGTTCTCTTTTTCCTAAAGCCATAATGTGATGTGACGAGAATATTCAACTCATCTAAGTAATCACTGAGTCTACAATAGACAATTTTCTCCAGTACTTTTCTCCAGGATAGTGTGGGGAGTATAGATATTGGTCGATAGTTATGCATGTTATTTTTGTCACCAGACTTAAACACTGGGATAATTCTGGCAATCTTAGTCATTTTAGGTACCACCCCACAAAGCAGAGAAAGGGTGAAGGAATAAACAAGTGGATCCACGATTTCATTCAGAATGGCTTTTTAAGATTTTACTACAGATACCATCCACACCTGCTGTATGGGAGCTTTTCATGCTCGTAATAACTTTAGAGATTTCATTTTTGTCAGTTGGCGTTAAAAAAAAAAGAATTTAAGTTATTACCTTGAAGGTATGGAAAATTGGCGCCCTCTGGTGGGCTGATAGTTTTTGAGAGATTTTCTCCTATGGAGGTGAAATAATCATTAAAATTGTTTGCAATATCATTACTGTTGGAAGTAGTTATCGTATTTTGTGCGAGTTTGGTGTCGGGAAGCACAGTGGTTCTTTGACCCCGGCTGAGGACTTCATTGAGCACCTTCCAGGATTGCTTTGGATCACCCCGAGAAGCCTTTATAAGCTCGGTGTAGTGTTTTCGCTTACTTATTCGTATTACATGTGAGTACGATATGAAAGTGGTCTGTAATGTCTGAAAGAATTACTCCTGAGTCGATATGAGCATTGTGAATATTGGTGATAATATTATCGATGATTGACTTGCTGGATTGTGTTACTCTAGTATATATATTTATGGTAAAAAGAATGAGGAGTAAAGGGTGTTCATGAAGTCATTTTTGCATTATTGTCTTTGGATATAACAATGTTAAAATCCCCGAGGATAAAACAGTTTTTATTAGTTTTGTTTATACAATATAAAAGTTTATCTAATTTAGTCTTAAAAGTATCGATGTCAGAATCTGGGGGTCGATATATCACACCTACAATGAGGTTTTTTCCATTGTTTACATTAATCTCAATGAATAGAGAGTCCGAATGTCCATCATCAATAATGAGGTCATCGCAAATACTCACAGAGTGTAGTGAGTCTACATATAAGCACATTCCACCACCTGATCTACCAAGTTTATTTCTGCTATATAATGTATATCCATCCAGGTTGAGAATATCCAGGTACGAGCTTTCATTAATCCAGGTTTCACAGCACCCAATTACATCAAATCTATGGCCCAGACTCGCTAAAAGGGAGACCAGACCATTGTGATGTTTATTCAGGCTTCTAATGTTTAGGTGTAACAATGAAAGTGAGTATTTATTTTTGTTTTTTATATATTTGCGTTTTTCCGGTATATAGTGCTTACAATTTAGCTTCTCATCGGTGTCAAAGCAATGCTGTTCAGGTACTTGACAATTTTTCTCACAGGTTATCTCATCAAAGCCCATTCAAAAAGTGGTGCATTATAGAGAGTGCCAGGTGTCTGATATCTAATGTATGTATGATTTCGAGTCATGCTAATAAACTTCATATCTATGAATCCTAACTAATCTAAAAACTTTAGGGTAGAATGATATTATTGTAATAAAGAAATACTAACGAAAACAAAGATAAAGAAAAATAAAGAGAGATAAAGAGAGAAAATAGGTTTAGAAAACAGATATGTTTACACAAAATGAACTTATGGTTTATAGTCTCTCAAGGTTTTGCCAAGTAGGGGTCATTGAACTCACCAGGAGTTGCAACAACAGTTTTGGTACCAACTGATAGCGCAGATACCGTAACTAATGATAGTTTATCATATCAGTTCCAACAACAGCAGGCAGTTATGAGCACACTACTGTACAGGAGTGAACCATAGTCTCAGTATTTTGTATGTTATTCATGTTGCGTACACTGCTGAAGTGACAGCCCTATCCTTCACTGATTTTTCTTGGCTCAGAAATCGTCAAATTATCATTTCAATTCCCATTTATCCTTCAGTTGTGACAACATACGTTTAACAACTGTACAGTTATTTTCATTTAAGAACAGATATTTACTGTTAACTAACTTTAACTTTTATTTGTACATTTCTGTGTTATATTTAGGATTATTGACAGTAGTAGTTTATTTTTCTTTTCTTTCACTTTGTTCATTATGAGGAGCACAGTATCATCCAAGAAAAATGTGTCTTTCTGTGCCTGCCATGAAGGGAAATCCTCAGTCAGGATGCTGGTATGTCAGTGGAAGCTACAGCCCTGTAGTGGCTTTGTTGTAACAGTATCAAAAGACCAAGTTAGAAAATGTAGTAACGTCAACAGATTGATCAGTCATTACATATTACATTGTTCATGCTGATATTACGCTTTACTGTTTATCAGTCAGAGAAACAATTTCATACATTAAACAAACAAGGATCAGAGGAGTTACCTAATCAGTTATCTGTGTTGACATAAGTTCATTCTGGCAGGGCAGACCAACCTCTTGAGATGTTTAGAAATTTCTTTCATTTTTAGTCCATATATGATTGGATTAAAGAGAGGATGATACAATATTATTTGTAAAGTCATTATGAAACGAACAATTTTTGGAAAATCCGACTCCAATCCAGTTATAATGACATCATATGCACACAAACATGAAAAGTTTATCAAAACGATCAAGTGTGGTAAACAGGTCTGAGCAGCTTTTCTCCTGACTTCACTACTACTACGATAGGATATTATAAGTATCCTGGTGTATGTGAATAGTATGAAGAGCACAGGGAGAAGTGCAACATTTAGCAAGATGATCATATCTCGTATAAGACTTGCCCCTGAGATTACACATTGAAGTTTGTAAATTCTATTATTGCAAAAAATTCCATTTAAAATAAAGGCACAGATTTTTTCTCTGGCACTCAATGCAGCTGCCACAGCGACCTGAAAGGCAGGCAGAATCCAAGCGAAGACCAGGATAATACTGACAGTTGTTTTCCTCATTATAGCTGCATATTGCAGAGGTTTACATATAGACACATACCTGTCATAGGCCATGGCTGCCAACAGTAAGAACTCTGAACCACCTAATGAGTAAAATATCTGAAACTGCAAGAGACAGGCTGAATATGATATGATCTGTTTCTCAGATAAAAAGTCGATCAGAAGCTTTGGGTAGATGGCCGTGCTGAAAAGAACAGAGTTGACCAACAGAGCTGCGATAAAAATGTACATAGGCTCATGGAGGTTTTGGTGAATCCAGATGAGATACACAATAGTAGAATTACTGCAGATTATCAGAATATATACTGTGAACATAACCACAAAGTAAAGATATCTGTATTTTTCCACTTCCACATGCCCACCAAGAGTTATATATGTTAGATTTAATTCATCATCCATTAATGTTGTCAAAAAAACTCTGTGAATAAGAGACAGATTATCCAACTCACAGATGTGAGTAAAAGAGAGAGTCTTAGTTACCTGACCTTCAAACAACCATTTGAGACTAGGCAGTTTATTTTATCAGATTGCGTCGCACTCTGTGGACCTCATTAAAGTTGTCACCAAGAACTACTAATATGTTAACAGCATCTGAAGACTCCAGAGGCCTGACCTCGTTGGCAGCCTCAGTGTTTTTGAAACTCTAAGTGTGTCAGGATATCTAAATGCCGGAGTTGAAAAATGTAGTCACAAAGCCTTTTGCTAGTTTGTCAGAAGCTTGGATGAAGTGTTAATATGTTTCAGGAGACTTAAAGCTCTGGTCTACGATCTGAGAAAGATCTGAAAAAAGCATCCCCCCCCCACACACCCCTCCCCTCTGTGCTCCTTAACCCCTCCCCTCCGAGCTCGTATCGCCCTCCCCTCAGAGCCTCCCGCGACACACCCCCTCCCCTCGGAGCCTCCCGCGACACACCCCCTCCCGCAACATGCACCAAGAGCGACAAGCCGGCAGAAACCAAATACGGCGGCAGCTTTGAATGCGGAGTAACGATGTCGGATTCACAGGTAAAGTTATTACAAATGCACGTTGAAACGTAAATCTTGTAAGTCATTACAATGTCCACAGCTAAGCTCTACAGCCAAGCTAGCGTAATGTCATTAGCATGTTACAGCTACGTTATGTTACAGCTACGTAATAAGTTACTATTTATCAACAGCTAAGTTAGCCACTTCTAAAAGTTATTGAGGGCCAATAGACTAACAGATGCTGCCGTCAGCTTTAATCACAACGATCGCTTCCACATTGTGGCTGAAAACTAAACCTGCATGAGCCTCGGACCAGCTGTGTCCCAGCTGTTGTCTGAGTAGCACCAGACCATGACACAAACGTGCCGTAAACCCTAATCTCTTGTTTATGACAGATAAGACACACAAATACACACATCGTAACGCGTATATGAAAATCCATCATAGTGATTTAGCAAAGGCTTCGTTGAAAACAAATGGACAAGACCGGGAGGAGGGTTAGCAAAACAGCTGAGTAGTGACCGGGCGAGAGGTTGTTATGGAGAAATAAATCCAGACAGGATGAATGAAACCCCAACATGAAGCAGAGGGGTTTCATTCATCCATTCATTTATCTTACTTGCATTACTTGCTGCTTCATTTAGCTGCCACGAGCAAATAAATGATTTGGTGTAAACATGATAGCAATATTAGCTTATAATGCTAACATAGAGGCTAACGTCTCCGTCGAACAAGTAAACAAGTGTTGACAATATTGCAGAGACAGAAATTGATTTGATGCCGTCTAATAACACAGAAAGAAACTAACGGCAGCTTTCACAGTCACAAGCCAGCATCGGCATAAAAGTTATATGTCACAACATCCACAATAAAGATGAAAGATTACCTGCTCAGGGCCAAACAAACCTCTTGCCCGCTTGTAGTTTCAACTGCGGAAGTGGGTTGGGACGAGACGTGACCAGTAGCAGGAGAGTGAGCGAGGGGATTGGATGGAAAAATTGACCAATAGCAGCCATGCGGTCCTGCTATTGGTCCTGAATGAGGATTTCCCTTCATCGCGGGCACAGAAAGACACATTTTTCTTGGATGATACTGTGCCCCTCATAATGAACAAAGTGAAAGAAAAGAAAAATAAACTACTACTGTCAATAACCCTAACCCTGAGGGAGTATAGGGTACCGGGGCCGTTGGTATGAGCTATCCGGTCCTTGTACGACCAAAGTGAGAGTTGTGTCCGTATACTCGGCAAAAAGTCGAATACGTTTCCAGTGGGTGTTGGACTCCGCCAGGACTGCCCCTTGTCTCCAATCCTGTTTGTGATATTCATGGACAGGATCTCAAGGCGCAGCCTGGTGAGGAGAGTGTCTGGTATGGGAACCTCAGAATTGCGTCGTTGGCTTCCTCAGCCCCTGACCTCCAGCAGGCATTGGGGCCATTCGCCAGGCAATCTGAGGCCATGGTTCTCTGCCGGAAAACAGTGGATTGCCCCCTCCAGTTGGGGAGTGAGCTCCTGACCCAAGCGAAGGAGTTTAAGTATCTCGGGGTCTTGTTCACGAGTGATGGGAGAATGGAGCATGAGGTGGACAGACGGCTTGGTGCGGCATCTCTCGATTGACTGGTCCATCTATGTTCCAACCCTCACCTATGGTCACGAGCTGTGGGTAGTGACCGAAAGAACGAGATCGCGGATACAAGCGGCTGAAATGAGTTTCCTCCGTAGGGTGGCTGGGCTCAGCCTTAGGGATAGCGTAAGGAGCTCAGGAGGTCTGGAGCTCCCTACTGAGCCTGCTGCCACCGCGACCCGACCCCGGACAAAGCGGAAGTTGATGAGATGAGATGAGATGATGTCTGGTAGAGGTCTGGAGAGGAATGAGGATCATCACTGGATTCAGCTCAGCTGGCAATAGAGGAGTTGAAGGCAGCGTGGACCGGGCCAATGAACTCAATCTGTTTTTTAACAGATTTGATACTGAGGCCCCTTCACCCCCTGCTAACACCACCATCAACCCTACTACTGTCTGCCAACCACCACCTTCTCCACCCCCTCTCCCTCCTTACAGCCTTTCATCCTCCTGTGAGATCCCTCCTCACACCTCCTCCCTGGTTTCCAGACTCACTACACATTACAACCCAATAACTCTACACCTCCTCCTCCCTTACCTGTCACCTCTACAGTGAGCATCACAGCTGACCATGTTAGGAGACAGCTGGTGAGACTCCACTCGGCCAAGGCTGCGGGTCCTGATGGTGTCAGCCCCAAGGTGCTCAAAGCCTGTGCCCCCCAGCTATGTGGAGTACTTCACAATGTCTTTAGCATGAACCTGAGTCTACAGAGGGTCCCTGTGATGTGGAAGACATCCTGCCTTGTCCCTGTGCCGAAGACGCCACGTCTGTAGACGCCACAGGTCTGTAGTCCTTGAAGCCAGGACTACAGACCTGTGGCACTGACCTCCCACATCATGAAGACTCTGAAGCAGCTCCGGCCCTCAGTCAAACCACTCTTGGACCCCCTACAGTTCACCTATCAGCCCCAAGTTGGAGTTGAGGATGCCATCATCTATCTGCTCAACCGTGTCTACGCCAACCTGGACAAACCAGCGAGCACTGTGAGAGTCATGTTTTTTGACTTCTCCAGTGCATTCAACACCATCCGTCCAGCTCTACTGGGTGAGAAGCTGACAGCAATGCAGGTGGATTCCCCCCTTGTGACCTGGATTGTTGACTGTTTGACTGGCAGACCACAGTATGTGCGCTTACAACACTATGTATCAGATAGGGTTGTCAGCAACACTGGGGCCCCACAGGGGACTGTCCTCTCTCCCTTCCTCTTCACCCTCTACACCACAGACTGTAACTACTGCACAGTAACCTGTCATCTCCAGAAGTTCTCGGATGACTCAGCAATACTTGGATGTATCAGTGAAGGTGCTGAGGATGAGTACAGGACTGCTGTGGACAACTTTGTCACATGGTGTGAGCGGAACTATCTACAGCTCAATGTGACAAAGACCAAGATACTGGTTGTGGACCTGAGGAGGACCAAAGTGCCGTTGACCCATGTTTCCAACCAGGGGGTCAGTGTGGACATTGTGGAGGATTATAAGTATCTGGGGGTCCACATTGATAATAAACTGGACTGGATAAAGAACACTACAGGAAGGGACAGAGTCATCTCTTTTCTGAGACGACTGAGGTCATTCAACATCTGCCGGACTATGCTCAGGATGTTTTTTTTTTTAGGATGAGTCTGGGGTGGCCAGTGCTATCCTCTATGCTGTTGTGTGCTGGGGCAGCAGGCTGAGGGTAGTGGATGACAAAAGACTGAACAGACTGATCCGCAAGGTCCAGTGATGTTGTGGGGGTGGAGCTGGAAACTCTGACGGTGGTGTCAGAGAGGAGGATGCTGTCCAAATTGCATGGCATCTTGGACAATGGCTCCCATCCACTCCATGACGTGGGGGTCAGCCACAGGAGTACATTCAGTACCAGACAGATCCACCAAGATGCACCACAGAGCGCCAAAGAGCATCATTCCTGCCTGTGGCCATCAAACTGTTCAGCTCCTCTCTGAGTGTAGGACACTCTGAGTCAACAGGATGACTCTTTGTTTCTGTCTTTCGTATTGAGTTGACAAACCAAATAATGTGGAATAATTAATACAAATAATGCGCAATAACCCATATTTCAACTGTAGCATTATTTATTACACTGTATATATAGATATATTTCTAGTAGAATGTACATTTCTTTTTCTTTTTTTAAATGAGGAATGCTTCCCTTAGCCATTGGACGGTTCTCGCTAAGAGTCCAACTCTGATTGGCTGGGGTCTCCCTTTTGAGTCCTGCAGCGATTGGTCGGGTTGGGACCGCTATTAATTCCAACGAAAATTGAAATTTAGCTCAGTCGCTATCATCGCCGCCGGAGAGGATCGATAGAGTGGACATTAGTCAATTTAAAAGACAACAAAAACCTTATGATGGCTAAAGTTTGTTTCTGACTGACTTTTTGTACGTATTGTTATTAGCTACAAGCTATTGAAAATGATGTTGTACGAGACGCTTCACATTAAATTTTGAGTACATTTTTAATTAGAGTTACAGTAACTCATGGTGCATTTTTCAAATTTGTGTACTGTAGCTAGCGACTAGCGAGCCATTGATAAAAATGTCGAGTTACAGTAATTCACGGTACATTGTACTGTAGCTAGCAACTAGCGAGCTATTGATAAAAATGTCGAGTTACAGTAATTTTTATTAACATTTAACCAGTGTTGCACTCCAATGTAGATGAGGCAGATGTGCTGTCATTGTTCTAATAATCACTTGATAGCCACATTGTACATTAGTATTCATGTTTACAGTTCTGTGTTATCACTTGGCTTCTTGGGTCTAACTGCTGGCTGTTTCTGGTGTACAGATGGACTACATTCCAGACTTTCGTCTGCAGGCCGGTTCGGATGAGCTGGTGTTGAAAGATTCTCTTGAGGCCGAAGCGTTTATCCGCCAGCACCAGGGAGTCCGGTCTTACCGGCCGAAGGGCGCAGTCGCCGTGCTGAATGCGGCGACTGCCTTGGTCCTAGCCACTGAGGGAGACACCAGTGACACCAAACTGGTTCTCAGTCAGCATGGCATCCAGTTTGGAAAGTACAGGGGGCAGACTTTCCACTGGCTGCTAAGTCATGACATGAGGTACACCACCATGATCATGGTTGGCCACCAGGACGAGCGTGAGTCGGGTGACACCACCACAACACCTATCATGCTCAACAAAGACGCCCTGTCCCAGTACGTCAGACTGTTCCCCAAGGTCATGTCTGCGATCCAGCGGAGGAGGATGGCTGATGGCTCCCTCTCGGCTTCCACTGTTGGTGAGCAGGAAGACAGGCTGGTGGGTTTTGGGGAGCACGTCAAGCTCACATATCGGGATTTTTAAGAGTTGGCAGACCCTGTTGTGCAGAGGTGAGTCAGAGACTGAGTCTTAACTAAACACTGGTGTAAGGTTAATGCTGTTTCCTCCTTTACTCTAACCTTGCCTCATCCATCCACAGTTATAGGATGTGGCTGAGGAAGACCCAGGTGCAGTCCGTGGGCTCGAAAATGGACCTCCCTCCATCACCTGGTGACGGAGGGAGGTCCATTTTCGAGCCCACGGACTGCACCTGGGGTCAGCCTGCCCGTGTACCGCTGTGCCCGTGGCACGACTTCCCTGGAGTCGTTCCACCTCCATCTAAACAGGTTCATCCCCGGTAAGTGTCAGAAACCCGAAAAACAAATGTAAATCTACACCGAGTGTCTGCCGGTTCGCGCTTAACTTCTACGTCCTCTTTCTAGGCACCAGCGCCAGCGTGTTGAACTTCCAGCTCTACCTGCTGGAAGGGCTGATGAGGTGGAACGAGGACCACGGGCACGCCATTGTGGCGGGAGGTGGCGGGCAGCAGCAGCGGAGCCACAGCAGCCGCAACCTGGACACGGTCAACCAGCTGGCCGAGGCACTGTACGGGACGCGGCTGTTTGACAGCTACACCTGGCCCAGGGAGTACACAGGTAACTGAGAAAGGGAGACAGACGCACAGGTGCAAACATTTATTCGTTATTATATTATCAATGTATCTCATAAGTTTTGTGCTCTGTGCCGCAACGCAGGGGAGTTGATTGGGGTCAACTACCTTTTCGCCCAGACCGGACGAGTCGGACATGCCGGATGACCCCGAGGTCCTGGAGGAGGAGGAGGAGCTGGAGGCAGAGGGCAAGGAGGATGGGGAGGATGAGGGGGACTTTCAGGAATATCTGTACGACATGGATTTCCTGGAAGATCCCCCCACACCAGAGCCCGCCGCTACGTGTCGGACATTTCAGTACTTAAAGTGTGGGTGTCTGTGCACAATGTGGCGTGATTTTGTCGCTCCTGTACTACAATTGGTCTTCCGTACTGTCTAAAACAGCTTCCACATCTCACATCTAAACAGCCTTGGAAATTAAAACAGTTTTAGCCGTGCAGGATATTCGTGCATTGTGTGCAAATGGAAGTTTGTCACTGACAGCAGTTTTTTCACTGGCAGTCATGTGGCGTAGCCGAATCGTTTTAGATCCTACGTTCCCTGAAGACAACATGATAGGGGAAGGTCTGTAGCCTTTTGGTTAAGCTGTTGTAGTGTCTGAGTGTTTCTTATACCTCCTGAGCTCTGAGTGACAGGACAGGATGGGACAGGACCAGATGCTTCCCTTTAAGTATATGTGGGAAGGGGACAAGGTAGAGGTCTCATGTTCAGGATAACAACACATTAGTTCTGTAGTGTGCGTCAGAGAATAGCTAAAGGAAGAGGCCCACACTGAGGACTGACCATTTCAGAGGTTCAAGATTGATTAGATGTATACATTTTCATCTAAGTATAGAGAGACTAGCAGGTCAACTTCAGATAACATCAATATAGTCACGCACACACATTCACGTACACATATTCCCTTGAGAGATATTCTCTAGAGGTGTTATGCAGACCTATTCTTTTCCCACAGGATAGAAGGGCTCTCAGTGCCCCAAAAGTAAACAATTAGAGGAAATAGGCGGGCATGAGCAAATGAACTCTAAAAAGGACCTGCACACCAGAGAACGGGGATGAATTTTGGTTGATCTCCTAAGACTGAGGGTCAGAGAGGAGTTCTGATAGAGCAGAGGGCAAAGCATTTTGGGCATCACTTTGCCGAGATTTGAGAATACCAGGGAGTGCATACTCTGGTTCGGACGCTGGCTTGAGATCTGTTTCAACAAAGATTGCTCTGTCAAATCCACCCAGCCTTGCCTCCTACACGCCGACACCTTTTGAGGACGACAGCCCATACACTGCACTGTCTGTCATGATTCCACACCCCTCTCAGTTGATGCCACGCCCCCCACGCTAGATCAGGGTCAAAAGTCTGAAACTGAAAAAGCAAGATCTGAAACTGAAAAAAAAACTAAGATCTGAATCTGAAAAGATGAAACATGCAACTGAAAGAAATAGGATCCCAAATATCAAAACATATGAAAGTGAAAAATGAAAATAAATGATTTATTCAAAAGAATTACCAGAGTTTATCATAATTATTTTTAACCTGAAAAAACTTTTTGTACATTTATTTTTATTTTGAATACATTGATGTATTTTTCAAAATTCGAGATCAAAACTTGAAATTTCAGTTTCCAATTTTACTTTTTCAAGTACAAAACATTTGACCCCGATTTAGCTCCATAAACCTGTAGCGGTTCAAATGTGAACGTTACCCAACCCTAAACCCAATGCAGACATGTCTTGTGGAATGCCAAATATTTTGTGACATCACAGGAAGCTTTGTGGAACAAATCATGCTGGGAAAACATGTCAGTGCATGCTGTCATTACAGCAAAAGGGGGACATACGATATTCTAAGATGTCATGAAATTCAGGTAAATTTGACAAGATTCAACTGTTTACTCAAATTGTTGCTGTTGCTAATTTCTAACATTATCATTTGTAATGAAAAAAGTATTGTTACATTCAAACCAAGTGTTTTGAAAAGTGGTCTCAGACTTTTGCACCCTACTATTGATCGACTGTTAATTGAAAGCTTTGTCTTCAGGCTCAGCACCCTCTTCACAGGAACGGTGTAACACAGCACCTGCAATACTGCTGATGCTGCACCAATCCATCTGTCATTCCCACACTCCATTTTACCCTCACTGGTGAAAAAGACTCTGAGATACTTGAACTCCTTTACTAAGGACAGCAACTCACTCCCAACCCAGACGAAATGATCCCACATTTCCTGCAGAGAATCATGGCCATAGACTTGGAAGTGTTGACCCTCATCCCAATCAATTCACACTTGGCTCATAACTGACAATGTCTGACACACTAGATTAGAACCCAAATGCACGACTCAAGACAGTTCAGGTTTCCAAATTTTTACTGAAGTTATGTTGGGTATACAGGAGATCAGTTAGTGAAGCAGGCAGAGACAAAAGTCAGAATCAAAAACACTTGTAAGGCTATCACTGGGAGAAATGCTGGAAAGCTTGCTACAAGAGACAAAGACGTACTGGCACAGAAGACAGGGAGCACGCAGGCTATTTACATGGGGATAATGAGGCAGGTGGGACACATCAGTTGTGACTGTGATTGTCTGGACAATCACACAGGGGGAAACACACAGGGGCTGGAAGGGATCTGAAACGAGAGGAGCGTAAATTAAAACTGGAAACAGAACTTAAAGAAGACAAAAACAAAAGCATGAAAGCAGACGAGACATGACAGATAACTGCTGATAATCCTCTCAGCACATGCTCATGACTGATCAGATGTAATCATCAAAGTACAACATAAATAATACAAATGTGAGAAACAGGCAAGAATCAGACTAGAAGTTTGTTAACGTCAAAAAGTTTAGATTAGGCATTTCACGTTGCTGACATGTTTTGTATTTAAAATGTTGCTGTGTCATTTTGTGACCATTATAACCTACATCAGTACACTGACGGAATGAGTAACAGGGTTCAAATTTCAAACAGTTAGACAAAGCAGAAAAAAAGTAAATGGAACTTGTGATTACTTGATATGGAATGAAAAATTATGAGTTTGATTTTCAAATAATTGCAGCCAACAACCCTGCACCGGATAACTGGGTAGAGAAAACTCTATGAAACAGTTACAGAAACAAATACTCATTACATACCATCAGAGAATTCAGATCTCTACATAAATGTCATACAAGCAATGACTATATGATAAGTTTGACACGTTAAGTTTGTTTGACTGAACAGAACAACCTCTTCAGGTGTTTGGAAATTTCTGTCATTTTCAGTCCATATATGATTGGATTAAAGAGAGGACTAAACACAATCATTTGTAGAGTCACTATTAAACGCACAGCTTTTGGAAAATCGTATTCCAGTCGAGCTATAATCATATCAAATGCAAACAAACAAGAAAAGTTTATCAAAACTATCAGGTGTGGTAAACAGGTCTGTGCAGCCTTTCTCCTGACTTCTCCACAACTTCGAGAGGATACTATAAATATCTTGGTGTATGTAAAAAGTATGAAAAACATAGGGATAAATCCTATAGTGAACATTCCAATCAAACCATACACATATATCACTCTTGAGCTCACACAAATAAGTTTTTGAACTAAACTGTTGCAAATTATTCCTTTCAAAGTAAAGTTACAGAGATTTCTATTCGCAATAATTGCAACTCCACCTGCAACCTGACAAGCAGGCAGAAGCCAAGCCAAACCTAGGCAAATAGTTATAGTTGTTGTCCTCATGATAGTTGGATATTGCAGAGGTTTACATATAGACACATACCTGTCATAGGCCATGGCTGCCAACAGTAAGAAATCTGAACCACCTGAAGAGTAAAATAAAAACCATTGAAAGAAACATGCTGCATGTGATATGACCTGTTTCTCAGATAAAGAGTCAATCAGAATTTTTGGGTAGATAGCAGTGCTGAAAAGAACAGAGTTGACTGACAGAGCTGCAATGAAAATGTACATAGGCTCATGGAGGTTTTGGTGAATCCAGATAAGATACACAATTATAGAGTTACTGCAGATTATTAGAATATATGCTGTAAACATAATCACAAAATAAAGATATATGTATTTGTTTAGTTCCACATAGCCATCAAGATGTATATATGTTACATTTAATCCATCATCCATGGAGAATGTCATGAGTTTAACCATTAATAAACAAGACAGAAATATAACAATTATAAATGAATGAACTGAGAAAAGTCTTACTTTTCTTACCAGAGATTGCATTAACATAGAACGTGCATTGTTTTGTGTCATTCATTCACAGATACCTGACCAGCAAAGACATTTAGTTCATCTCCAGATTCAAAAGTGAAAGTGACCAGTTTGAGTCACTGCTGAGATTTTATGAGACTTCTTTAGCCTCTATGGATCTCATTAACTCCTCCACCAAGAGGAAGAACTTCTTCAAACTCTGGAGGTCTGAACTCTTAACATTTAGAGCTGTTGCATCGTTGAGGGTCTAATTATTGATCTACATGTCTGGTAGATGTACATTGCACCCGACCCCATCGCTCTCTCCTGCGTACATCAATGTACATCGGGCAGTAGGCGAAGGGGGGGACCTGGGCATCCTGACCCCCGGCTTTGCAGACTAGCTCTCGGTACGTGGAATGTCACCTCTCTGGCAGGGAAGGAACCGGAGCTGGTGCGGGAGGTAGAGCGGTACCAACTAGATATAGTTGGGCTCACCTCCACGCACAGTGCCGGTTCTGGAACCAAACTCCTTGAGAGGGGCTGGACTCTCTCCTTTTCCGGAGTAGCCCAGGGTGAGAGGCACTGGGCAGGTGTGGGGATACTCACAAGCCCCCGGCTGAGCACTGCTCACCAGGAGATGAGCAGACTGTGACAGTCATGGCTGACACGTCTTTGCAGTGTCACATGGAGGTCGGGGACGGTACCTCTGGAGTGGAAGACCGGGGTGGTTCCCATTTTTAAAAAGGGGGACCGGAGAGTGTGTACCAATAATCGGGGTATCACACTGCTCAGCCTCCCTGGGAAAGTTTATTCCAGGGTGCTGGAATGGAGGGTCCGTCCGATCGTCGAACCTCTGATTCAGGAGGAACAATGCGGATTCCGTTCTGGCTGTGGAACAGTGGATCAGCTCTTTACCCTTGCAGGCTTGCTGGGGGGGTCATGGGAGTTTGCCCATCCAGTCTCCATGTGTTTTGAAGACTTGGAGAAGGCCTTCGTCCGGGTCCCCTGGGGAGTTCTGTGGGGGGTACTGAGGGAGTATAGGGTACCGGGGCCGTTGGTATGAGCTATCCAGTCCTTGTACGACCAAAGTGAGAGTTGTGTCCGTATACTCGGCACAAAGTCGAATACATTTCCAGTGGGTGTTGGACTCCGCCAGGGCTGCCCCTTGTCTCCAATCCTGTTTGTGATATTCATGGACAGGATCTCAAGGCGCAGCCATGGTGAGGAGAGTGTCTGGTATGGGAACCTCAGAAGTGCGTCGTTGGCTTCCTCAGCCCCTGACCTCCAGCAGGCATTGGGGCCATTCGCAGCCAAGTGTGACGCGGTCGGGATGGGGGTCAGCACCTCTAAATCTGAGGCCATGGTTCTCTGCCGGAAAACGGTGGATTGGCCCCTCCAGTTGGGGAGTGAGCTCCTGACCCAAGCGAAGGAGTTTAAGTATCTCGGGGTCTTGTTCACGAGTGATGGGGGAATGGAGCATGAGGTGGACAGACGGCTTGGTGCGGCATCTCTCGATTTACCGGTCCATCTATGTTCCAACCCTCACCTATGGTCACGAGCTGTGGGTAGTGATGGAAAGAACGAGATCGCGGATACAAGCGGCTGAAATGAGTTTCCTCCGTAGGGTGGCTGGGCTCAGCCTTAGGGATAGCGTAAGGAGCTCAGGAGGTCTGGAGCTCCCTACTGAGCCTGCTGCCACTGCGACCAGACCCCAGACAAAGCGGAAGTTGATGAGATGAGATGAGATGAGATGATGTCTGGTAGAGGTCTGGAGAGGAATGAGGATCATCACTGGATTCAGCTCAGCTGGCAATAGAGGAGTTGAAGGCAGCGTGGACCGGGCCAATGAACTCAATCTGTTTTTTAACAGATTTGATACTGAGGCCCCTTCACCCCCTGCTAACACCACCATCAACCCTACTACTGTCTGCCAACCACCACCTTCTCCACCCCCTCCCCCTCCTTACAGCCTTTCATCCTCCTGTGAGATCCCTCCTCACACCTCCTCCCTGGTCTCCAGACTCACTACACACTACAACCCAATAACTCTACACCTCCCCCTCCCTTACCTGTCACCTCTACAGTGAGCATCACAGCTGACCATGTTAGGAGACAGCTGGTGAGACTCCACTCAGCCAAGGCTGCGGGTCCTGATGGTGTCAGCCCCAGGCTGCTCAAAGCCTGTGCCCCCCAGCTATGTGGAGTACTTCACAATGTCTTTAGCATGAACCTGAATCTACAGAGGGTCTCTGTGATGTGGAAGACATCCTGCCTTGTCCATGTGCTGAAGACACTGCGTCCCTGTGGCTCCAAGGACTACAGACCTGTGGCACTGACCTCCCACATCATGAAGACTCTGGAGCAGCTCCGGCCCTTGGGGGTGGAGCTCTGACAGTGGACAGAAACTCTGACAGTGGTGTCAGAGAGGAGGATGCTGTCCAAATTGCATGGCATCTTGGACAATGGCTCCCATCCACTCCATGACGTGGGGGTCAGCCACAGGAGTACATTCAGTACCAGACAGATCCACCAAGATGCACCACAGAGCGCCACAGAGCATCATTCCTGCCTGTGGCCATCAAACTGTTCAGCTCCTCTCTGAGTGTAGGACACTCTGAGTCAACAGGATGACTCTTTGTTTCTGTCTTTCGTATTTCGTATTGAGTTGACAAACCAAATAATGTGGAATAATTAATACAAATAATGCGCAATAACCCATATTTCAACTGTAGCATTATTTATTACACTGTATAAATAGATATATTTCTAGTAGAATGTACATTTCTTTTTCTTTTTTTAAATGAGGAATGCTTCACGAATTTGCATCTCATCCTTGCGCTTACGGTGGGAGTGTCTTCGGGTCACCCTGGGTTCTTCTTAGGTTCTTCCTAGCTGAGCCCGCCTTACACCGTGATCGGTAGGTTCTTCCTGGCTTCCCTTAGCTATTGGACGGTTCTCGCTAAGAGTCCAACTCTGATTGGCTGGGGTCTCCCTTTCGAGTCCTGCAGTGATTGGTCGGGTTGGGACCACTATTAATTCCAACGAATATCGAAATTTATCATCGCCGCCGGAGAGGATCGATAGAGTGGACATTAGTCAATTTAAAAGACAACAACAACGGTATGATGGCTAAAGTTTGTTTCTGACTGACTTTTTGTACGTATTGTTATTAGCTACAAGCTATTGAAAAATGATGTTGTACGAGACGCTTCACATTAAATTTTGAGTACATTTTTAATTAGAGTTACAGTAACTCACGGCGCATTTTTCAAATTTCAATTGTGTACTGTAGCTAGCGACTAGCGAGCCATTGATAAAAATGTCGAGTTACAGTAATTCACGGTACATTGTACTGTAACTAGCAACTAGTGAGCCATTGATAAAAATGTTGAGTTACAGTAATTCACGGCGCATTGTACAGTAGCTAGCGAGAAGCAGGCCATTGATAAAAATGTCGAATTACAATAATTCACGACGCATTTTTCAAATTTCAGTGGTGTACTGTAGCTAGCGAGAGGCGAGCCATTGATAAAAATGTAGAGTTACAGTAATTCACAACGCATTGTACTGTAGCTAGCGAGAGGCGAGCCATTGATAAAAATGTAGAGTTACAGTAATTCACAACGCATTGTACTGTAGCTAGCGAGAAGCAAGCCATTGATAAAAATGTAGAGTTACAGTAATTCACAGCGCATTGTACTGTAGCTAGCGAGATGCGAGCCATTGATAAAAATGTAGAGTTACAGTAATTCACGGCGCATTGTACTGTAGCTAGCGAGAAGCAAGCCATTGATAAAAATGTAGAGTTACAGTAATTCACGGCGCATTGTACTGTAGCTAGCGAAAAGCGAGCCATTGATAAAAATGTAGAGTTACAGTAATTCACAACGCATTTTTCAAATTTCAATGGTGTACTGTAGCTTGCAAGAGGTGAGCCATTGATAAAAATGTAGAGTTACAGTAATTCATGCCGCATTGTACTGTAGCTAGCGACTAGCGACCTATTGAAAATGATGTTGTACTATACAGTTTCTATTAAATGTTGCGTGTATTTTTTCATTGATTTCATACATTCAAGTCATGGTGCATTTTTCAAATTTCAAACGTGTCGACATCTAAAGTGTGTATTAACATGTAAGCAGAGTTAAAGTACAATATATGTTCAATTCAGATCATTTTTTCATTACATTGGCGGTACTACAAGGCCTGCATTTTTCAAATTTCATATGTGTAAACTTCTAAAATGTGTATTAACATGTAACTAGTGTTACAGTCTGCTTTCTATTCAATTTTGAGTGTATTGTTTAGTTATATTTACAGTAAATAAAGGTGCATTTTTATTAACATTTAACCAGTGTTGCACTCCAATGTAGATGAGGCAGATGTGCTGTCATTGTTCTAATAATCACTTGATAGCCACATTGTACATTAGTATTCATGTTTACAGTTCTGTGTTATCACTTGGCTTCTCAGGTCTAACTGCTGGATGTTTCAACATTGAAGGCTTTGTGACGCTAACAGACACAGACACACGGCAGAGATAGGGGAGGGGCTCCAGTGACCTGGATTAAGAAGGTAAGGTAAGGGAGGTATTTCCGAAATTAAAAAACACCACCATCCTATAACCTGTTTACATCATGACAAGCGTGACCAGTTCCCCAGTTACACCGCTGATAATACCCAAACAATGCACTTAGTTATAACACTGGTGATAACGTTAGCCTATAGAGTTAACAGTAACCAGATAATGGAGTTATGTCCGTACCCAAGAGCTAATGTTATGGCTTTGATTAACGTTGGAGCAGGTACAACTGGAACTTATTTAAGCTTCCACGTTCCAGCTTTACATTATTTCTTGCACTTACCAGGGCCGGTCATACTCAAAGAAGTCGCTACAGTTAACTTGTTGAGAACAAGTTAACTGTAGCGACATTACTGAAGTTTGTACTGAAACTGTCTCTGGCCTTTTCTTGTAACATCAGAGGGGTGCAGGATATTACTATAGGTCACTATAGACAGAACAGAGCTGCATGTAAGGTCTGTTAAACCCAATGGTGTAATAACTAAGTACATTTACATCATTACAGTACAAGTACAGATTTGAGGTATTTGATTAGTACTTTAAATAATTCCATTTTCTGCTACTTTATACTATTGTATTCTATTCGCTACGTTATGGAGGCAAATATTGTTCTTTTACTTCAATAAATTCATTTGATAACTTTAGTTACTAGTTACTTTGCTAATTCAGATTCATAAAAAATAAAAATCAAAGAATAAATTGATGTACTGTTGTAGCGTAAGCTACCCAGCAGTATAAAGGAAATTAATATGAGCTCCCCCTTAACCTGTTTCAACATTAAAGTGATGAACACATTAATGCATTAGTAAGTATAATCCAGTAGTATAATGTAATATAATAATCTGAAGGGCACTTTTATTTTCAAAAAACTTTTAATCAAACAAATGCTTAAAGGCATCAGCTGAGCTTTGTGGAGTTTGTTGTATCTCAAATTCTAAATTTTGACACTAAAATTTTCACAGAGACATGAAATCATGCAATGTCTATGGTTCGACTCAGATCCCTGAGATTTTGAGTGTCAACAAACCCAACTTTACCCCCCTCTCTTGCCACAATTCCTATGGCTGAACACGTGGACAGTATCAGCCCAGTATTAAATTTGAATAGCCAAGTATTGCATAAATGGTCTCAGAGGGCTGGATACATTAGTACAGTCCCAAACCCAGTCCGGACCTTCCAGCCTAACATGTTAAAACCCTCAAAACCCTCAACACATAAAAACTTGGGAGAGATCTTGGGAGAGGTTGTTCACAGTGACATGCTCCCTTCAGATGGTTGGTCTGACAGTGACTGACAAACAAAGCTGCAGTTGACATTCACAAAATCATACTGTTCAGTAACTGCAGCAGATTGATTCCATCACTACATTGTTCAAACTGAAGATACTCTTTACTGTTTCCATCAAATCCATAAAGAGCATTGTTGAAGCGTGGAAACAACTCCTCACATTAAACATTCACATCTCTGCATTATTATTACAAAATAAACAACTGCACATTAGCATCACTATCATCACTATTATTGTAACATAACTTTTAATACATCAGATCGCTTTGGCTGGACAGAACAACCTCTTCAGATGTTTGGTAATTTCTTTCATTTTCAGTCCATATATAATTGGATTGAAGAGAGGATGATACAAAACTGCTTGTAAAGTCATTATAAAACGCACAGTTTTTGGAAAATCCGATTCCATTCGAACTATAATGATATCGTATGCACACAAACAGGAAAAGCTGATTAAGACCAACAGGTGGGGTAAACAGGTCTGTGCTGCTTTTTTCCTGACATTTCTATTACTTTGGTAAGATATTATAAGTATCCTGGTGTATGTAAACAGTATGAAGAGAAAAGGGAAAAGTCCAACATCTAGCAGAGCAAAAATACCAAATACAGATCGTGGTCTTGAGCTCACACAGTTGAGATTGTAAAATGAATTATTACAAAAAATCCCTTGTAAAGTCGAATGACAGAGTTTCATATCAGCACTCAGTATTACTGGGACTGAAGTTTGACAAGCAGGCAGAAGCCAGGCTAAAACCAGGAAAATACTGATGGTTGTTTTTCTCATGATAGTTGGATATTGTAGAGGTTTACATATAGACACATACCTGTCATAGGCCATGGCTGACAGCAGTAAGAACTCTGAACCACTAAAGGAGTAAAATAGAAAAAATTGAAAGAGACAGGCTGAATATGATATGAGCTGTTTTTCAGATAATAAGTCAATCAACAACTTTGGGTACATAGCAGTGCTGAAAGCAACAGAGTTCAGTAGCAAAGCTGCAATGAAAATGTACATAGGCTCATGGAGGTTTTTGTGCATCCAAATGAGACACACGATGGTGAAATTACAGCAGAGTATAAGAATATATACTGTAAACATTATCAGAAAATACAGATATCTGTATTTTTGCACTTCCACATATCCACTAAGAGTTATATATGTTACATTAAGTTCATCGTCCATTAATGTTGAATAAAAATAAAAATTATTTAACTAGAATTAACTTAAATGTTCAGTAATCAAACCGGCAGATCACATAATCATCATCATAAATGAACATGTAAACTCTTTCTTTATGATATTATTAACAGTCAACCTGTGCTTGAATGACTTATTTCATAGCTACCTGACCTTTAAAAACCCTAACCTCCAAAATTCAGAAAATGAACTATGTGAGATCGTGCAAAGTTTTTATGAGATTGCTTCACCCTCTAAGGATCTCATTAAGTGCTCCATCAATGATTGAGACATTCATGTTCCCCTCAGGATGAACTGCAATAACTTTGGTAATCCTCTGACTTTTCATCATTGGATCTAAGTTGTAATGTGTCTATGTTGACTTAGCATACATAATAATGAAATATTCCTTTGACTGGAACAACCATTGGCTGGGGCAGGGCCTTTTTGTGTGGAGTTTGCATGTTCTCCCTGTGCTTAAGTGAGTTTCATCTGAGTACTCTGGTTTGCCCCAGATTGTGATACCTCATAGCTGGCCTGCCATAAACTAAACTCCCCACATAACGCTCTGCAAAGCCTCGCCACATGCAGGTTTTTTTAAAAAAAATTAGAATTATTTTTATTGAAATTTTATTGTATACAGAAATACTAGAATAAGAAAAATTAAGAAAAAAAACAAGAAAAAAACCCAAAAACAACACAGACAGGGCATTTTTCTTTTTAAAAATGAATTGCACTCCAGCAGCATTGATACTACATATATGAACACAAACTCATTGAGAGAGGCAGGCAGCACACTTTGGATTACAATGCTGGTCAGGTACAGTATTAAGCTGGGCAAGGTGATCAAGAAATTGTTGCCATATATCAGAGAACTTGTTGAGATTATCCAACATCCCATACCGAATTTTCTCCATATGTGGGACACCAGTGAGCTCAGTTAACCAAGTCTTAAACTGGGGCACAGTATCTGATTTCCAGAGCCTTAAAATTACCCTCTTAGCAATTACCATTCCATACATAATAGTGCTTTGCAATGAAGTACTGTGATTTAGAGAAGAAAGAGAGAACCCAAATAATGCAGTCTCTGGATCAGGTTCAATCACACAACCATACACATCAGAGAACCACTTGAATATTTCACACTAAAAATTATACAGTTTGGGGCATGTCCAAAAAAGGTGGTCAGAGAGCCCTCTGCAGATTTGCACCTATCACACAATGACGAAATGGTAGGAAAAATTCTGTGCAGTTTTGTTTTTGATTAATGAAGCCTGTGCGTCACTTTAAACTGAATTAATTGGTGCCTGGCATTAACAGAGCAAGATCGGGTCCGGCTAAGGCCCTCCTTCCAAACATCATCCCCAATCTGCATACCCAGTTCCTCCTCCCAGGCCTTTTTCAAAGAATGTGTAGCATAATTTATATGTTCTGAAAATATATTTAGAAAACCTGAGACCAGTTTTCGAGATTCAGGTGGGCCCAACAAAAGCTTATGAATTTGTCTTTCCTCAGGAAAAGAATCAAAGTTAGGCACACACTGACGAACATAATTCCTGATCTGTAAATATCGAAAAAAATGTGTTGTGGGAAGACATAATTTATGTTTTAACTGAGTAAATGAGGCAAAATGCTTGTCAATATACACATCTCTCAAAGACACTATCCCCTTCAGCCTCCAACTACGAAAGGACACATCTGTAAGAGATGGGGGGAATGCATGATTGCAGCATATTGGGGTGTGAATCAAAGTATCTGGTTGACTGCAACCCTTTTTAATTTGCTGCCATATATTCAAGCAGTTCAAAATTATCAAATTATCCACGTTTGTTAATGTTTGTAGGGCAACTGAACCCTGAAAAAAGAAGTCCTGGCAAAGAGCTATTTTTAACATCACCTTCTTCAATGGCAACCCAGGAAGGAGTCTCAGACATCACTTCTGTGCTATAACCTTCCTGCCAGTAGACAAGAGCCCTTGCATTTGCTGCCCAGTAGTAATGTAAGAAGTGTGGCAATCCCTGTCCACCCTTCTCTCTGGTCTTATGTAAATTATTTTTCGATATTCTGTGAGCTTTATAGCCCCAAATGAAGGGCATAACTACTGAATCTAATGACTTGAAAAATGACTTCATCAACAAAATAGGCAACCCACCATAGAGAGAGGGAGAGTCCTCCATTTTTCAATGTCCCCCTTAAGCTTTTCCGCTCTATCAAGGACGTTCAGCTTAAAAATTAATTTAGGGTTTTTTGTCAACACTACTCAAGATACTTCAATCTGTCTGTGATTTTGAAAGGAAGATTATACAGGAAATCGCTGCTAAGATCAGCACCCAAAGACATAAATTCTTCTGCCAATTAATTGTATATCCTGAAACCGCACCAAAAGACCTTATAAGATTCAGCAAAATGGAGACAGAGTGCCCAGGCTGTGATAAAAAGAGAACAACATCATCCGCATACAGAGAGATGTGGTGATCCACGTTACCTAATCGGATGGGCTCCTTAGAAGGATGATTCCTAAACTGATATTAAGTGGCTCACTAGCAAGGGCAAAAAGTAACGGGCTGAGGGGACACGACACGCAGCTTTTACACAGAAAGTTGAGCCTCTCAATGAACTCAGAATTCACCAGACTCTGGTTCTCTCTCTTCTTTTTCCCCCTCTCCTCTGTGCTTTCATAAAATAAGATCACCAAATCACTGCTGCAGTCAGGTTGATAAACAGGAGTGAAGACAAATCAAATTTTTAATCCTACAAGTTAAAATGTTATCTCTGAGCTCTCCTCTCATCAGTAAACTGTTCTGCATCAGAGCAGAATTAGTTGTCACTCCAGGTGTTTATTAGTCCAGAGGATTTTCCTCTGCACCTGGCTTTGTCTTCCAGAGCCGGCCGGCTCGCCGCTCCACCCAGCGCTCCTCACACAAGAAGCAGCAAGGCCCTGCCACACATGCACATTTTTGGCTGAAAGTTAAATATATTCAACTTGTATGAATACACGAACGATGTGAATTTTGTGTATTTGCACCACCTGACTTGAATAAATGCAAGTTTGCATCTATATGCGTCTTTGCATTGACTTGGTATGTAATTTAGATATGCAGAAAATTAGCTTAGCTTTCTGTGGGAATACACCATAACACACTCATTCTTCCTCTCCTTTTCTCTCTCTATCCCTCTACACCAGAACATGGATACCTGACCCGAAACTATCCGCACTTGTGGGGCCCGTCAGAATCGGACATGCGGGGCCAGATTTGGTAAAATGTTAGAAATGATTTCCAGGTTTGAGTTGGGTTCAGTCATGTCAATTGACAGCAGTAGATATTGTGTGGATGTAACTCCAGTTCTGTATGAGTATGTGTGTAACAATATATATAAAATACATGAATAGATTTTTTTTTTTTACTATGCTGCTGTAAACGTGGCACAAAGGGCTTTGACTCACTGTTGTCTGTGTTGTTACTGTCATGTTTTGCATAATCTGTTTACTCCTAAAACTAGTTCATGTGTCTCCATGGACCCACCAGTGTCTTTAACTTCAGCAGGTAATGCAGAAGGCTTTTTCAAATGACAAGCCTGAGCCTAGGCTTCACTGTCTCTCTCTCACCTGCTGCGAGTTGGTGACAAAAATATCTTTTTTTTTAGCCATGTCGACTCAGATCCCTAAAATGTCTGTTGCATGTCAACCCACACACCCTCTTCCTCTTCTCCGCGACTCCTATGGCTGAAACATGTAGACAACACAATATATTTGTATTGCCAAGTACAAAATGTCAATACATACATTACCTACATTAAACATTAACATCTCTGCATTATTATTACAAAATAAACAACTGCACATTAGCATCACTATCATCACTATTATTGTAACATAACTTTTACTACATCAGATCACTTTGGCTGGACAGAACAACCTCTTCAGATGTTTGGTAATTTCTTTCATTTTCAGTCCATATATAATTGGATTGAGGAGAGGATGATACAAAACTGCTTGTAAAGTCATTATAAAACGCACAGTTTTTGGAAAATCTGATTCCATTCGAACTATAATGATATCGTATGCACACAAACAGGAAAAGCTGATTAAGACCAACAGGTGGGGTAAACAGGTCTGTGCTGCTTTTTTCCTGACATTTCTATTACTTTGGTAAGATATTATAAGTATCCTGGTGTATGTAAACAGTATGAAGAGAAAAGGGAAAAGTCCCAGATTCAGCAGAGCAAAAATACCAAATACAGATCGTGCTCTTGAACTCACACAGTTGAGATTGTAAAATGAATTATTACAAAAAATCCCTTGTAAAGTCGAATGACAGAGTTTCATATCAGCACTCAGTATTACTGGGACTGAAGTTTGACAAGCAGGCAGAAGCCAGGCTAAAACCAGGAAAATACTGATGGTTGTTTTTCTCATGATAGTTGGATATTGTAGAGGTTTACATATAGACACATACCTGTCATAGGCCATGGCTGACAGCAGTAAGAACTCTGAACCACTAAAGGAGTAAAATAGAAAAAATTGAAAGAGACAGGCTGAATATGATATGAGCTGTTTTTCATATAATAAGTCAATCAACAACTTTGGGTACATAGCAGTGCTGAAAGCAACAGAGTTCAGTAGCAAAGCTGCAATGAAAATGTACATAGGCTCATGGAGGTTTTTGTGCATCCAAATGAGACACACGATGGTGAAATTACAGCAGAGTATAAGAATATATACTGTAAACATTATCAGAAAATACAGATATCTGTATTTTTGCACTTCCACATATCCACTAAGAGTTATATATGTTACATTAAGTTCAACGTCCATTAATGTTTAAATAACTAAATGTTCAGCATTAAAACAGGCATCTATATAACAGCAACATTGAATCAAAATGTATAAAATATGATAATTTACAAAGAACTCTCACTTTTATGATACCAACATTCAGCCTGTACTTTCGTGTCTAACTGATTCAAAGAGACCAGACCTTGAATTGCATTTGCTGTGTGTTCACCTCCAAAATTTAGAAAATGAACCATGTGAGTCTGTGGAAAGTTTTCATTAGATTGCTTCAGCCTCCATGGATCTCATTAAACACTTGAGATGTCTTTTTCTGACAACCTGACATTAACCCGGATTACATAACCTGTCACAAACACGTCATGGCAGGCTATTTAGCTTTATGTGTTAACGTTTCATTTAATTGTCATGTGGTTGCTTTTGACATTGACTTTCATGAGATGTCATGCGTAATTATTCATTGTCACATTTGCCTATTGACTGACGGGACCACTTTCACACATTTCCACAATGGATCAAACAGTGCGCTCCACTAGCTCCACGTGAGCATGTCAGGACACAACATAGGGTCCGAACTGACAGAGATCAGTTAGAAGACAGGGAATAACAATACGATGGTGGTTTTGCTCCTGCTACCCCAGGGCTGGGTCAGCTAATGGTAACACTAGAACCACGGCCATGATCTAGATTGTGAGAAAGTGTGAGATTGTTATATATAAAACATGTTTAACAGGGATGTCATGTTCAGTCAACACAAACACTGCCGGAGTGAAAGGCTCATTGACTATAAAACAGTAGACAAAACCACTGTGACGTGACTCACAGGTTTCTGAAGAGCCACTGTGAAGTTCAGTCGGTGGCTTCAGCTATTGCCATCTTGACATTGACCAACTCAGACTTACTCTGGCTAGTCCAGAAATAGGCAAAGAGTTGGAGCATGTTTGTTCCAACTAAATGAAAGCTAACAAGCTAGCTGTGTTCACACAGAAAGGGAAACAAATTTCTCTTTGCGGTCTTCGAGTAAGTTTGATTACAGGATCATTTGTGCATATTCAAGTTAGTCATGCAAGTTAGACAGTGTTTTTTTTTTGTGCCAAACAGCCAGAATAGCTAACCCTTTTATTCCACTGGGCACATCTCTGTTACTTACGTTTCAGGAGCGGAGCATCATGCCTCCCTGATTTTTATAGTTCTGCCATTGGTTCAGTAGTTTGATTATTTGTCTGTTTTGAGTGTGTTTATTGTTTTGCTCTAGATCCCAAGTCTGCACAGAGTGTGTTATTTTGAAAATTGACTGGATGTACTATGCTGTAGGAGAAACACTACTAATAAATGTAATTTATTAATCACTTGCGATTAATAAAGCACTCGTAAATAGGGCACCACCTCCGTTATTTTATCTCTTTGACTAATCCGGAGGGAATTAATCAAATTCGACTGGACAAGGTTAACTTGGATCAATTCTAATCAATTTCAGATCAATTTATTCAATCTCATAACTGAGCAGTGACTTCTACACACAGTGACTGTGGGTTCTCCACATTAAAACAAACCTGCACAGACAACGACATATGGTTAAATATGTTTATTGACTAAATAATTCAGAGAAAATAAATGAAATGGAAAATTAAATAAATGATAACAGGTAACAGAAAGGTGCTGAGTCTGTAATGACTAAAGTAATGAAAGACGGTGGTCTTCTTTTGTCGCTTTGAGTGGTGGTTCTTAGGCTCTGACTTATAACCTAATTTAACTTCTTTGCTAAAATAACTAAAGGATGCTCCGTCACGACCGGATCGTCCTCCGTTATATGAGAATTTCAAATTAAAGTTCACTTCCTCCAAGTCAGGTTACAATACTTAACTGTATAAAACAAATTAAAACAGAACTTCGTTCTGGTAGAAACTTAACAAAAGTTGTAGTATTTAAAATAAATTAATCGGGGGTTGGTATGACGTCACTGAGCTGAGAGGTCGGACTGGCACTTAGCTCCCGCTCCCATCGACCGTAATTTAAATTTTACCCACCACAGACTGGCATTTTTATATCCTGCTGACCGCTCTAAGCTTCCTAACGATGTCAAGCAAGGAAAGTGGCTCGGTTCCGTCCGAAAATCCAAATAAATCTCAAAGAACAACGAGGGGCTGACCGAATATTGAGGCGCAAGATGGCGGCTCGGGTGCTGGTGGTTACTCCTCACAGTTAGTTCAGGAAGTTACTGAGAGCATCGGTAAGTTATTAGAGGAGAAGCTGGCCAAATTTACGAACGCACTGGAAGTTATGACAACCCGGGTGGAAGGCAGCAGTGAAAGACTGGACGAAGCTGAAGGCTGAGTGTCCACACTGGAGGACATGCTAGCTACCACCGAAAACAAGCTCCAGGAAGTTGAGAAGAAGTCACAAACTCTCACTGAAAAAGCAGATGACACGGAGAACAGGACGAGATGGGACAATATCAGGGTTGTTGGCTTAAAGGAAGGAGCTGAAGGTGAGCAACCTGTTGCTTTCTTTGAACGCTGGCTGCCGAAAATACTGAACTTGGATACTAAACGGGGTATAATTAAAATGGACTGGGCGCACAGAGGGCTCGGACCCGCCCGTGGCGACCACTCCAGACCCGTCATCATCAAGCTGCACAACTCCGGGGAGAAACAGTGGATCATGGCTGCACTGAGGGAGAGACGGCAGCTGACACATGAGGACAAAAGCTGTACATTCAGCAGGATATCTCAGCTGCAGTGAGGGAGAAGCGGCGCAGCTTCAACAAGGTGTGTGAACGTCTGATCGGACTGAACATCCGCTTCTTCATGTGGTTCCCGCCGTCCTAACCTTCACGTATAACGGAGAGAAACATGCTTTCCAGTCCCCCGGAGCTGCGCAGGCATTTGTGGATGGACTGCTGTGAACTGTGCAAAGTTTACCACTGGGTAAATATACAGTATATTTTGTGATGAGATGTCACTCGGTAATTTTAGTTTGAACTGCTGTATTAACGTATAAATTCAGCTGTGCACATTAAGCTTGAAAAAAATGTTTAGCTAATATAGCCACACAGCACTTGTATGATAAGTCAGGGCTGTAACGGCTGTGATGTTAACTCAAAAGGTTAAAAGTTGAATTAAGCTTAGTCTGATAAAAAAAAAGGGATGTCTGTAATCTGGAGCTGTGGCTAGAGCATCATAACCCCTGAGGAACAAGGGGTCTGACATAATCCTTCTTTAATTATTATTTTTGGGCTCTAAAGGGATGTGAATCTATCTGGGTTAGGGTTAGGGAAGAGATTGAGGCTGTTGCTCTTCTTCGGTGTTACCTGCGCTTTCAGTGTCATACAACCACTTGTAACTGTTACACAAACCTGGTTATTATGGCCTTGTTTTTTGTTTTTTCTAGGCCTGTTGAGGTTTATTTCAGTGTTCAGTGCCCATCGTTCAGAGGCAGTTTTTCTGTTCGCAGTGCTCTGAAATGTGAGACTACCTCCTCACCACCATTATACCCTGCCGAATATATATGTATTTTTTCATAGCTCGCAACCCCAAACCTTATTTGGCCTGTGCATTATTGGCGTATCTTATTTTCATATATCAACCCTGAGTGACACTAAGATTATTTCTTTAAATGTCAAGGGGGTCGGCCATGTTGTAAAAAGACAGAAGATCATTTCTTTATTAAAGAGAGGATGCACAAATCGCCCTTCCACAGGAAACACATCTGACAGATTTGGAACACATTAAATTAAGGAGAAGCTGGATAGGCCAGGTGTTCTATTCATCCTTCAATTCACATAGTAGAGGAGTAGCCATTCTCATTCATAAGAAATTACCGTTTACTCTGGAGGAGGTTATTAAGGATGATGAGGGACGATTTGTTATTATCTCAGTTTTCCTTTATGGGGAGCGAATCCTCATTGGCTCTGTCTATGGCCCTAACGCATCCGAGCCCTCTTTCCTCTCTGGACTGCTTGCAGCGGCATCCTCACGTTTAGCCCCCTTCACAGTATTCGGAGGAGACTTTAACTGTGTTCAGGATGCTAGTGTTGACCAATCCCCATCAAAACCTGCTTTTATATCAAAAAAGACCGCAAGGCTGAAGGAGCTGTGTGCGGATCCGGGTCTTTTTGACGTTTGGAGAATTATAAACCCAACGGCAAAAGACTACACTTTTTACTCCCACCCCCACCAATCTCTATCAAGAATCGACTATTTTCTAGTGTCTAGAGAGGTAGTGGATTGAGTCAAAGCATGCTCAATTGGAATATGTACATTGTCTGATCATAACCCGGTATCTATGACTATATCCCCACCCTATCTCGATCCCTCCACACGCCACTGGAGACTTAACTCCTCACTTTTAAGTAGCCCCCCATTTTTGGATTTTCTGGAGAAGCAATGGGAACTTTTTATGGCAACAAATAACACACCAGGTATAAATCCTTCCCTGTTATGGGAAACGGCTAAGGCGTTTATGAGGGGGTCCATTATATCTTACACAGCAGCTCATAAGAGGGATACAATCAGGAAGCAATTGGAATTGGAACATTCGATCCAGGATTTAGAGAACAAGTTTAAAGGGTCTCCATCTAAACATAATCTTAAAAACTTAGAAGCAAGAAGATCAGCGCTTAATCAACTCTTAACAAGCAAATCAGAGGCTTCTATCCTTTTTGCCAGACAGAGGCTATATGAACACGGCAATAAGCCTGGCCGCCTTCTTGCCCGCCTGGCAAAGGGCAGAAATGCCATTAATTTAATTTCATCACTTAAAGATAGTAATGGAGACAAAGTTCATGAATCAAAAAAAAAAAACAATATTATGAGACAGTTCTACTACAAGTTATATTCCACCGAATGCAATACATCGGATGAACTAAGAAAATCCTTCCTGGATCAAATCAGTCTCCCCACTCTTACAGAAGAACAACGGGAGCTCCTGAATAGACCGGTTACCAGGGAAGAGGTCCTGGATGCCATTCGCACACTTCAAAGTGGGAAAGCACCAGGGCCGGATGGCTATGGGCCGGAGTATTATAAAAAAAAATGAGCAGAGTTGTGGTGGGCCCTCTGACCGATATGTTTTTGGACTCCTTCAGGAATAGATGTCTCCCTCTATCTCTAAATTTAGCCAATATCTCTTTAATCCTGAAGAAAAATAAACCACCAGATGAGTGTGGTTCTTATAGAACTGTCAGCCTTATAAATGTGGACAGCAAGATACTTTCTAAAGTGCTTGCCAGAAGATTAGAGAATTATTTACCTTCGCTTATAAATGACGATCAAACAGGTTTTATCAGGGGGAGGCTCTCATACTCTAATGTGAGAAGACTTCTTAATGTGGTACAGTACTCCTCGGAGACGAGACACCGGGCACTAGTTATATCAGAAAAGGCGTTCGATAGGGTGGAGTGGAGGTTCATGTGGGATGTCCTGAGCAGGTTTGGATTAGGAAAGGGGTTTATAAATTGGATAAAACTTATTTATCATTCACCAGAGGCCTGTGTCTTGCATTCTTCTCCCTTCCCGCTCGGTAGAGGGACAAGACAGGGCTGCCCGCTCTCTCCGGCAGAACGCATCGGAAATAGTAAGGAAATACACGGCGTTACTTTAGGCAAGACCACTCACAAGATAGCATTATATGCTGATGACGTTTTACTTTTTCTCTCCAAGCCTGAGGTATCAGTCCTGGCCACTCTGTCAACTATCAACTCATTTGGCTCCATATCTGGCTATAAAGTAAATTACACAAAATCCGAGGCCATGCCCCTGGGGAATTACGGTAGCACAAGCTCAGATACGAATTTTCTGTTCAGATGGGCCACTTCAGGCTTTGTTTATCTTGATATTAGAGTGTCACCTAATGTTGAGGACCTGAGGAGACTTAATTTTGTGCCTTCAATCAGAACAGTTAATAATGACTTTGAGAGATGGCATGACCGTCCCCTCTCCTGGATGGGCAGAATCAGTCTCATAAAGATGAACATACTCCCCAGGTTGCTTTACCCTTTGCAGATGTTACCATTATGGTTACCAAAGACGATTATCTTAGATCTAGAAAGGGCCTTTTCACGATTTATTTGGCACAATAAAAGACCCAGAATCAGAATTAAGACTTTACAACTGCCAGTGGAACGAGGGGGCTTAGCCCTACGCAATCTGAGATTTTATAACTGGGCCTGCCACATCCGAATAGTCTGGGACTGTCTCGAGTCTCATTTGAAATCTGAAGCGGGTATTGATGAGTGGTTCTCCTCTCCCTACTCCCTGCTGAGTAAACTCACTACTTATGGAAAAAAGAGGTCGCCAGACATTAAGCGTAACCCTATTATTTATAACACTATCAGAGTCTGGCGAGACATTACAAAGCATTTTGTGGAAGACCCATCATCCTTTGCATTAACGCCGGTGAGTAGGAATGAAGAGTTCGCCCCAGGAATTAATAATAGTGTGTTTGATAGTTGGCATAAGAAAGGCATCAGGCCTTATTTGGGATGTATACCAGGGTAATACACTGATGTCCTTTCAACAGCTTCAACAAAAATACAACATTGCATCTGAACACTTTTATGGGTATCTTCAACTCCGTAGTTTTATTCTGTCAAAGGTGAAAAATCTCCACACAGGCACTCCCTCTCTCAGTGATATAGATTTATTTGTACTGAATCGAAAAGACACAAGACATTTTCTCTCTCATTCCTATTCGCTGCTCTACTCCTTAGATCCATCAGATATAAGGAAGGTGATACAGAAGTGGGAACGCAATCTTGGTGGGCATTTTAGTGAAGATTTGGTAGTCTCTACCAAAACCACATTTATTTGTAACCGAATGAGAGAAACCCAATATAAGATACTCCATAGATCCCACATAACACCATTCATTCTTAACAAGATGGATAAACGGACCTCTCCCCTCTGCATCAAATGTAAATTGTCTGTTGGGACAGACATTCGCTGCTTCTGGGAGTGTCGTTTGATTGCTATGTTTTGGAACAATGTAGCCCAGGAATTGAGTAAAGTTTTCTCACTTAAAGTTACAAAGGATTCTGGCCTCTTCATATCAGGCTTGCCTTCAAAAACATTATCACTGAGTAGAACAGATTTTAAACTTTGGGACAAACTTCTGTTTCGACTTCTCTATATATTTTTGTTGTACTGATGGTTTTATTTAATTTATTTAGATATTTTAAATTTAATTTTTATTGTTTATCTGTTTTTATTTTATTTACTTATTTATTTTTATTAACGTCATCCACCATTATTGTCTCGTGTACTTGTATAATTGCTATTTTTACTTCCACTATACATGGATGAGAGAAGGCACAGTATGTGTATTGGGTGACTGATGCGACAGTTGGGGGTGACGTTGGGACTCCTCCCCCACTTTTTTTTTTTTTTTCTCTGTTGCCATTTTTTTTTTACTTTCTGGGGTAAGAACAGTCATGAGCTACCTGAAGTCATTTTGGTTTGGATGGTGGTTTACTTTCCTTCCTGTTTTGATATCTTTGTGAATATAGAGAGCACTTGTATGTTGTTTATGTTTTGTTTCGATAAAAATCAATAAAATGTATTTAGAATAAATAAATAAATAAATAAATAAAATAAATTAATCAATACAGCGAAAAATATAAAAATGAGGAAGATTTACGCATGAGCAATTCTCTGGAGAGCACTGTCTTGAAGCGATTAAAAATAGAAGAGAGTGTAAAAAGAGTAAGGGAGTGAGAGAGCGATGCTCTCAGTTTACTAAGAGCTCTCAGTTTTATTATCAATGATAGCAGGCGTGACTCAAGTGGGCGGGCTGCCAGCAGTCACGCTTGAGACAAGATTATAAGTCTAAACTCACAGAAACTAACTAAAACTAAACTATCATTTTAAATGTTTCAAAATTGTGTTTCACCTTTCCCAGAATTTCACCATGGCTTAATATGTGGGTTCCTTATTAACACAAATCACATAGCATCACTAAATCATTAACATTCAAAGAAAAATAAAACTTGATCAAAACATCTAAACACACTTGATTATATCGTAGAACTAATCACTTATACACATTTCTTTTAGTTCTAGCCTAATACTTATGACAGGGAATATTTTAAACATTGACTTTTAACAAACCAAAATCTGATAGACAAAGTCCTTTGAAACTTTGTCCAAATCATACCAGGACTCCCCATTGGAGGGTACTGTGGTTCCACGGAACACAGGACATTTTCACACATTAAATTTATCTCAGTCAATTTTCATCGCAAAAACATTCAATTATAACATATAACTGTCAAAAGGAAGTCCTCTGGTCCTCTGATGTTTCGCAAGCGTGGAGTCAATTTTGATCAACTGAATCTCTCCTGACCCTTAAGAAAGGTGTGACTGTCTCCAAGGGGAGTAAAAACGGTGTTACCAAAGGGGCCTCTGAAGATGGGTGCAGATACCAGGGAGGGTATCTGAGAAGCGTCTATTTGATGGCTTTAAATAAACTCAAAGGAATGTTTAATGCAGAGAACAAGGCCTCAATCAATAGAAGAGACGAGAGGCATGTGTCCGTACATATCCCCCACTTCGCTCTGAATGACCGTCGTAGCGGGAACTTCGGATCGATGAGGTCATGCCGCTCATCGTCGAGGAGCTCAGGTGGCACACTTTATGATCAGAGTTGGTGTCTTTCTTTGGCATGTGCTAAGGTCTAATCGTATGAATAAGAAAGAAAAATATATATATATACAATGATGAAAATACTAACTCGGTTAGTGGAAAGTTCTAATCTTAAACTTATAGGGTTAAGGGGCCTATTCTAGAGCTGTCAATAGTAACTGTTATCAACTAGCTGTAACAGGGCAGGAGTCGTTATCACTAACTGGTCACTGCACTTGAGTAAGAGTGTTTTGCTCTAACTCAAGTGTGTGTTCGTTGAAAAATTTAGAAATCTTGATTTCGCTTTCATATTGGTTTGGATCCAAATGATAGAGAACTAAATTTTCAATGTGTAGGATAACGTTCTCTGGTGATGGTGGATAAAATGTCCTGCACCAGAAACAGCGGGATAAGATACGGAGGAATCTTATTCATGGCTGAGCTGTATAATGAAGCTCCAATGTCTCTCAGCATATCTGTCATTAACAAACTGACCAGTTGTGTGTGAGCATAATCAACCGAGATTACCGAAAGGAGAATGTTTACTTATGTAATCAATTATTACCCTGTACATATAGATGTACTTTTCTTACATTTTTATTCTATTTGTATTATTCTTGCTTACATATAGTTCTTAATTAAAGACTTTTGAATGGCAGCAGCTGTAACGCAAGCAATTTCCCTTCAGGGATCACTAAAGTATTTCTGATTCTGATTATCGTATGGATGGTTTTGTTCAGAGCTTCGCTGTGGGTGTTGACCACCAAAATGATGCTCTTCAATGATTGGCTTATGTTTGTAGCTCCTGCTGTTGTTGGTTGATTTGTGCTCTGATGTCTGGGATTTCAGCTTGTAATTCACGTATATGGCGATTTTACTGTGAATAAACTGACAGCATGGACTGTAGAGAGTCTAAGATTAAACAAAAAAATTCTTACAACAGTAGCTCTATCAGGAGTCCACAAATGAATTGTTTAGGTCTGCAACTAAACCCACTCACGTCTGATTGAGTGATAGTGAACTTCTGCAACTGCTGCAACATGTGAGTCGTGCCTGTCAGCCTGACAAACACTTTCTGTGTGTGAAGACGACAGCTGGTGATCAACAGTCTGGGTTGTTCCTTGAGAACAATCCCGGAGTTTGGTTTTGATTCTTCTTTTGATCAATTTATTATACACTTTGGACCAAAGGGGCAATCGTGTTAGATTAACCCCCACTTGGAACCAATTAGTTTGGGTGAGTCAAATAACTGTATTTAGTTTAGCAGGTTAAGTTAGGAGGTTGATTTACAACGCCTGTTTCTCAAGTTAACTTGTAAATGACACAAACAGGGTGTAGTACCACACCTTGTCCCCAACTTGGAGTTTGTCATGGGACACTTTTTGGTCATAGTAGGCCCTGCAGCCCCTTTGTGGGAAGGGAGCTCTGTGAAGCAGGTTCGACGGTTGGGCCTGGCGGCAAATCAAGCAGTCTTTGATATAGTCTGCTACATCTTTCTGCATGTGTGGCCAATAGACTACTTGTTGGAGTGCCTGGTATGTTGCTTTTGCTCCTCTGTGTCCTGCGCATGGAGAGTTATGGGCCTGCATTAGCATCACCCCCCTGTGGCTCTGAGGCACCACGAATGCAAGGGAAGTGAGAGCATCAGAGACATGCACAAGGAGCCCTTTGATGGTGCACAGGGAAGTGCGTGAGTCATACAAGTGTTTCAAGCCCGGACCGGAAGCTGTCGGTTCCGAAGAGTTGGCAGGAGCATTGGCTGTTGCCTGAGCTCGAGCGACAATGCCAACCACTTTGGTGGGAGGGTTGGGAAGAGATTCAGGGTCGAATTGCCAGGGAGTTCCATCAAAGGCATCAGGTGCCAAGACATCTGGCTGAAGTACATAGCACTGAGTTTCACTGGGTTGGGGAAGATCTGATAATATCTGTGGTCGGTTACTCAAAACCTGTGCAAGAGAACTGAGCCCAGTTTTTCATATGATTTTTAATAGATCCTTAGAAATTCAGCAGGTCCCCCAGATTTGGAAGGATGCCGTGGTGGTCCCGGTCCCCAAATCTAGTTGCCCCGGAACACTTAATGACTTCAGACCGGTGGCTTTGACCTCAATTATTATGAAAATTTTTGAAAAACTTGTACGGCTGGAAATCTTGAAAAACACAGAGAGCGAAATGGATCAGTTGCAATTTGCCTACAGGCCCAAAAGAGGAGTGGAGGATGCCACACTCACTCTGCTTAATTTGCTCTTTAAACATCTTGAAGGAAGTGGGTGTCATGCCCGGCTTTTATTTATTGATTTCTCCTCTGCTTTTAACACAATACAGCCGCACATTTTAACACAGAGGCTTTTAGAACATTTTAATCTTAGTAAAAATCTTGTGGGCTGGATTTTAAACTTTCTAACAAACAGGACACAGAGGGTCAGAGTTAATGGGGCTTTATCTGACAAAGTGTGCTCTTCCACTGGCTCACCACAAGGGTGTGTATTATCACCCTTGTTATTTATTTTATACACAAATATGTGTCAGAGCACTTTCAAAAATCACCTCATTTTAAAGTACGCGGATGACTCTGTGATTGTTAGCCTGCTCCAGGGAAGTGAACATAACCACGGCCCGGTGGTCAACAATTTTGTGAAGTGGTGTGAGGACTCTCACCTACACATCAACATAACTAAGACCAAAGACATGGCTATTGATTTCAGGAAGAAGGCCAAAACACCGGAGCCTGTTACGATCAAGGGACAAGTTATTGAACAGGTGCAATCTTATAAGTATCTTGGGACAATCATTGATTCTGCTTTAAATTTTAAAGAGAACTGCAAAGCTGTGAGCAGGAAGGGACACCAGCGACTGTTCTGTCTGAGGAAGTTGTCCCGGTTCCACATTGATAGGACCATGATGAAACTCTTTTACCATGCTTTTATTGAGTCGGTTTTAGCTTTTTCACTTGTGTCATGGTTCGGAAACCTGCCTTTAAGAGAAAGCAACTCACTTAACCAGATCATTAAATGGTCTGGTCGGCTGATTGGAGAGACACAGCTGAGCTTGGAGTCACTGTACACCAATCAGTTGCGGCGACTGGCCAGCTCCATCCCCAACGACGTCTCCCATCCACTTGCGTGTGACTTCCAGCTCCTGCCATCTGGACGAAGATTCACAGTCCCAAGATCCAGGACCACACGCTACAGGAACAGCTTTGTCCCTGCTGCTGTTTCCCTCTTGAATCAGTCCTAATGCACCTTGAGGTTTATTTTATTTATTTATTTATTCCGACCAATTTATTTGGTATGGTTTTTAAAATATACTTATTGTCCCTTGCATTGCATTGTATTTTATCTTATGTTCTTTTAGTGAACGGCTCTACTCATGTCTTGTCTGTCCCGTACTGTGTTAACTTGTCCTGTCATCAATGTTTGTGAGATGCCCTCTCTCTCTCCCGACACTGCACGACAAATCTACCTACGGGTACTAATAAAAGTGAACTGAACTGAACTGATCTATGGGCAGCGGTTGGTGGACCTGTGCCCAAATCTTCAAGTGTTTGAAGTCAATCAGTGGCTCAAATCGGTTGAGGAGATCTTTACCCATGAGAAGAGGGATGGAATCAAAGGGAGACACGTACACGGGGTGGGCGAGGTTCATTGATCCAATAGTGAAGTTAATCAGTGCCCTAGCGGTCAAGGTAGTACTGGTGGACGAATATGGTTGGACTTCAAGTGAGCAGTGTTGCAGCTATAAGTTCCTGTTGGATTGGCGTACCATTGTTCGCAGTTTGTTGAAAAGCGTTGGTGACATCAGGGTGACGTCTGCACCTGTGTCAAGGAGTGCTTCATGTTCAAGCTCATTTTCAAGTGTAGCAGATAGGTAGAACCTTTTCTTTAAGATCGCCTAAGAACTGTTGAAAAGGTGGTTTGCCCTGAAAGATTGATGGGCCTTCATTGGGAGGAGTCTCGTTTGAGTCTAGCTGAACCACTATGATTGTACTAGAGGCTGGCTTTTTACGCCCTTGGTCTGATTGCTCAGGTGTGCCATTCTTGGCCATTGGGGCCAAAGACCAGTTAACCCTCTAGGCGCCAGAGTTTATTTAGGAAAATATTCCGTTTGGATTATAGGATTTCAAAAGGCTGTAGCTTGGAAGTGGTGAGAGATAAATCCATAGTGTAAATGAGAAAAATATTCATAATGACCTAAAGTTTGTGATGGGAGTAAATTTAATCATCTAATTTGCATATTGTGACGTCACCAGGTGACTGAAAGTAACTTTCAGTAAAACAGATTTTTGAACATATTTACACAGAAAAAAAATATTTATATTGTCATCCTCAAAATAAAGGAACAGGAGTTTGATTGGAGTAAATTTACTAATCTAATTTGTATATCACCAGGTAAAATTCAGTAAAACGGAATTCTGAACATATTTACACAGTAGATTTTTTTTCATATCATTTCATTTTTTCATAGATTTTTTTCATCCTCTCATCCTCAGAGTAAATGAACAGGAATCTGATAGGAGTAAATTTCCTAATCTAATTTGTAAAAAGAAAAAAAAACTCTCGCTGTGATCAGTGTGTGTTGCTTGTTGAAAAGCTTCTGTCAGACAGGTAAGACCTGAACCATTCCAGAGCAGTGCCTTTAATGCCAACACATTGCTCTAGGCGAGAGATGAGGATCCTATGGTCAACTGTAACGAAAGCAGCCATAAGATCTAAAAGTATAAGAATGGCGGAATCGCCTGAGTTGGCGGTTAATAAAAGATTGTTAAAAACCTTTAAAAGTACAGACTCAGTGCTGTGCAGGGGTTTAAAACCAGACTGGAACCAATGCATGTTCAGGTTCAGTGGGGCCCAAGTACAACTCCTCTTCCACGACCACATTGGGTTGGTTGGATGAGGTTTTTGGAGGGGAAGGTGCTGGATTCTCAGGAGTCATCAAGCGAGCAACTACTGAGGGGAGGTCAGTTTTCTCCTTATCTCCTCTGCGCATTTGTTCAATCATGCGTTTAATAGCATCAAGGTCTTTCTTGCTGATACCTGATTGATTCAACTTATCAGGGTTGGTTTGATCGCCATTTTCGCCTGTTGCTTCCTCATCAGACGGGTTTTCATGTTGCCCGTTTCTGGAGGGATAGCTTTGAGCCTCATGTTTGTCTTGTTCCCTACCATTATGTGTTTGACGGTTTTTCCATTGGTTAGGTGGGAACTTGGCTCGGTGGGAGTCAGGAAAGTGACGTTTTGCACTGAATCGTGGTTGGTACTGACTTCTGCCAGACCGGGATGTTTGTGAATACCTTTGACCTGAATCAGGTTGGTGAGACAGAGGGCTTTTCTGCCTTGCAGGTTGATAAGGTTGAGAAGGGGGTATGACGGACCCATGCGGTTCGACATCCGAAGCTCCTTCCAACTCCAGAGGCAAAGACATGGTGGAAATACTCAAGATATTTGTTTCTGTAGATTTGACCATGGTTTGTCTTTGTTTAGCAAAACCTTTTGTGGCCAGTTCATGTAGTTGTTGACTAGTGAGGGTTTCTGGACGTGCCATGACACCAAGGTGATGGCTAGTCATGGGATGGAGGTTTTGTACAAACAGTGACTTGAAGTGTAGTTCTTCCTTTATTTCTGTCTCGTTTTTGGGTCCGAAGTAGGCTTCATGAAGCCTCTCGTAGTACTCTTGAGGAGATTCTTGTCTTCCCTGTTTGACAGCCAAAGTGGCAGTTAGACCTGTCTTTGGTGTATAGCTTTTAAATTTGTTCGTCATGCTTGCAGAAGGCTTCATAGCTCTCTTTGACATGGCGAGGTGGTCGTTCAATGAATTTGGTGACTCGCTGGTTAGAGGTTACTCTAATTAGGTAGATTTTGTCATCCGCTGTGGCATTTGGGAATTTCCTCAGATAGCACTCTATATCTTTCAGATAAGTGTTGGTGTCATGAGTGCCACCAGGCTTGGGTTCGAAATGGGTAGAATCAGTTTTATGAACTTTTCTCCCTGGTTAATAATATATTAAAATCCAAAAGACTAGGTTCTGGCTAAATACTTGTTTTAACTTTGTTGAAATCTGTAAGAGTGTAGGGACCTCCACATTGGAATGCAAAAAGATAAGAGTCGTAAAGCACGGGTGTCAGCTGAGGATTAGGTCCAGAGAAGGGGAGTCAATTCACTCTGGAAATGTGTGTGTGTTAATTCAATAGGAGAGAACAAAAGGTTAGCAGTTTTTTAGTCTCATTTACAATTGCAAAGACATTCAATTATAACATATCACTGTAAAAGGGAAGTCCTCCGGTCCTCTGATGTTTTGGCAAATGTGGATTCAATTGTGATCAACTGAATCTCGCTTGACCCTTAAAGGAAAGGTGTGACTGTGGGGACCTCTGAAGATGGGTGCAGATACCAGGGAGGGTATCTGAGAAGTGTCTATTTGATGGCTTTATTACAAAAGAAAATAAAGTTCTTCTTGCCAGATGGAGGTAGGGGAGACTGCAAGGCGCCCTTTGGAATAACAAAGCCAGCTTGAAACTCAAAGGAATGCTTAATGCAGAGAACAAGGCCTCAATCAATAGAAGAGACGAGAGGCATGTTTCCCTACAATGCCGTTCAGCTTTCTGACTTCCTGTCTGGCTCACTCTGCTCTGTGCGGATTGATGCAGCTGCGAGTCGCCAGAGCCAATAGTGGCTTGAGACAGGCCCGGTGGAACCTTGGGGTTACTCTACATTAGCTGTAAGCTAGTTTGCAACAGCAGTCCCCAAGTGTGTTTGTGTCTGCGTCTTTGTGTTTTGTGTAGTGTGGATAACTCTGATGATGACGACCAACAGATGAATTTTGATTCCTGCACAGTTCTGACTTGGCTTGAAATCTAGAGCTGAGATTTCAAGCCAAGTCAGAACTGCGGGCAAGATTATGGGAATAATACACCACCATGTTTCTACAGTAGCCCAGAACACACCAACACACACAGACGGATTTCCTCTTATAAAACCAGCTGGGAATAACAAATGTCATTTTTATTTTTTTTAAAAGTTTAAGATTCTTTAAAGAACATAAGATTAAATGGAAAAAATTCTGGAACACAGGCATGTGCACGCTGTCAGTGTTGTCTTAACACGTCATTATATGGCTCAAATTCAATATTAAACTTCATCAATACATCCAGAGTGGTTGATACTAATATGAATATCATTTCTTGTAAACAGCGTCCAATTTTGTCAATGAAATTCATCACAGTAAAGTAAAATATATATTTTTTAAAGTCTGAAAAAAGTTGTGATGACTTGATAATGATGAATAAAAAGATGTTTCGTCCAGAACTACAGCACACAATTACAATGTTCAACCTCTGGAGTCTCATTACTGTTTATGAGTCCGTCATGGAAATTAATGCATATGTTAAATACCTTTCAAGAATTCACATCTCTTCATGATTATTTCAGAGGAAGTGACTGAACATCAGTCATCAGTGTTACATCAAATGACTTTGGCTGGACAGAACAACCTCTTCAGATGTTTGGTAATTTCTTTCATTTTCAGTCCGTATATAATTGGATTGAAGAGAGGATGATACAAAACAATTTGTAAAGTCATTATAAAACGTGCAGTTTTTGGAAAATCCGATTTCACTCGAGCTATAATGACATCATATGTAATCAAACAGGATAAACTGATTAAAACTATCAGGTGTGGTAAACAGGTCTCTGCAGCTTTTCTCTTGACTTCTCTACTACATCGATAGGATATTATAAGGATCTTTGTGTATGTAAAACTTATGAAGATCAAGGGGAGTATTGCGAGATTTAATAAAGCAACAACACCATATATAGTAATTACTCTTGATCTTAGACATTGAAGTCTGTAAATTGCATTATTACAAATTATTCCTTTTAACGTAAAGTCACACAGTTTAGCTTCAGCACTAAGTATTACGAGGACTGCTATCTGACAAGCAGGCAGAAGCCAGGCTAAAACCAGGAAAATACTGATGGTTGTTTTTCTCATGATAGTTGGATATTGCAGAGGTTTACATATAGACACATACCTGTCATAGGCCATGGCTGACAGCAGTAAGAACTCTGAACCACTCAAGGAGTAAAATAGAAAAAATTGAAAGAGACAGGCTGAATATGATATGATCTGTTTTTCAGATAAAAAGTCGATCAGAAGCTTTGGGTAGATAGCAGTGCTGTAAAGAACAGAGTTGATTAACAGAGCTGCAATGAAAATGTACATAGGCTCATGGAGGTTTTGGTGAATCCAGATCAGACACACAACAGTAGAATTACAGCAGATTATTAGAATATATGCTGTGAACATGATCATGAAATAAAGATATCTGTATTTGTCCACTTCCACATACCCACTAACAGTTATAGAAGTAACATTAAATGCATCATCCATTAATGTTGTCTAGGACCAAATGTTCTACAATAAAATGGGCAGATTACAAAAACAGAGTACATGAACAGTAACTCAAAAAGAAGTCTCAGTATAACAATGACACCAATCTAACCTGCGTTGGAGTGTCTCACACATTCAAATGGTACTTGACCTTAAAATGCAGTGTGTGTGTGTGTGTGTGTGTGTGTGTGTGTGTGTGTGTGTGTGTGTGTGTGTGTTATTAAATTCAAAAAATGATCCCTATGAGTCTGTAGAATATTTTTATTAGATTGCTTCACTCTCCAAGGATCTCATTGAACCTCCCATCAAAACAGACACTAATATGTAAAGAACTTTCTCAAACTCTCCAGAAGTCACAGGATTGGTTCACCTCTTTTACTTGAGCATGTGTCCCATTACACAGTCTGTCCAATTAAACTATGAGCTGCTGTAGGCCACTACAACTAAGCAGTCCAAGCCGTTCCATGTGAACAGGTGTGATGGTGTGCCATGGTCTGTTTGGTGCCTGCTGAGACGTGAGATTTGGAGCGATAGTGACCTGGGGCTGGCAGTTTGAGATCCCTGGTAGAGAACATGGCCTATGGTCATCCAGGACAAATAAAGCTTAGCTGAAATACCTTTAAGCATTTGTTTGATTAAAATAGAAGTTTCATAGTTTTCTGAAAAATAAAAGTGGAAACACTTATCTGGAATCCTATGTATTGCTGCTAGAACAGCAATTACAAGGAAATGGCTCGAGCCAGATGCCCCATCTATAGAGAACTGGTACGATATTATTCATGAAATCTTCGTAATGGAAAGAATGACCTTTTTCAATGAGGCTCCAGGAACGCAAATTCGAGGAAATCTGGAAATGTATATTTCCCCGAAACGCCCTTATTTTGTTTTGTTTTTTAAAGTTTATTCATCTCTTTATAACTTGTCTATATTTAATTCATTTTCTCAAACTCAAGACACCCCATGTTCTGTCTGTTTTGTTTTGTGTTAAAAAACTGAAAAAATGGTTCACTCAATGAAAGGACATATCTAAAGATGAATATGGAATTGTTGTGAAGATGTGAAACCAAATAAAGGGAAAAATGTCAACAACAAAAAAAGAAAAAGAAAAGTGGATCCTGCACCTCTCTGGTGTTACAAGAAACAGTGAGAGACAGCTTCAGGACAAACTTCAGTAACATCGCTACAGTTAACTAATCATAGTTTTGTGAGTGAGTTAGCAAAATAATGGACCAGTTAATGAACTTGTTAATGTTTGCTAATGCAGTCAAATTAGCTCTCAGAGACTCAACATTAAGATACATTATTAACGACTAATGTTACATCCAGCATGTACAAACACCAACTCGTTCTGGGAAGTAACATTACATTTGCAGTGTGGAAGCTTAAAGAAGTTCCAGTTGTACTGGCAAAGCAATAACATTAGCTGTGGGTACAGATATCAACTCTATTATCTCGTTATTGTTTACTCTACAGGCTTACGTTATCACTTGTGTTACAACAAAGTGCATTGTTCGGACATTATCAGCCCATGTTGATGTACCTGAACAGGTGAGCAGAGTAGGCTGATTAGGTGAGAATTGTTGGTGACAGGGCAGGCAGATATGAGCAGGTGACCAGTGATGCCAAACTGTGACACTTCATCTGTTTCCCCTTTTTTTAGTCTGCTGATCATCTAATACCGCTTTTCCACCAAAATTAGCAGGTCTACACAGGTTGTTTAAACACGGGTCAACCCACTAAAAAGCACCTATTGAGCCCATTCCCCCTTCTCGCAGGCAAGGCAGCCGGTCTGTGATTTTTATCTGAAACATCACATTGTACGTCACTGACGTCACGTTTCATGACACGAATGTGCCTGAATCAGTTGTAACAGAAGAGAAAACAACAATAGACACATTGTGAAAGAAGAGTCTGTAAAACGGGATAAACGGATAAATTATTTTGAGCGTCACAACCCCCTCATAATTTGAGCCATCCGGTCCAATAACATTTGGGAAGTGTAGAAGGGCTGCACGATTAAATTATTTTATCCCCCTTCAAGATAGCCAGGTGCTAAAATGGAAGCTCATCCAGGTATTTTCACAGACGGGATGTCGAGCTTTTTTGACTTCTAAATACCACTGAGCAAGGAACTCATGAACGGGGCTCCACCTCCAACACTGTGTCCAGTAATAAAACGTCCTCGGATAGATGCATCCGAAATTCCTTCTTTATTTACACGGACATTCAAAGTGACATGCTCTTTCGCCCTCTTCACACAGCTAGCCATCCAATGACTAACAAAGCTGCAGTTGACATAAACAAAAACATATTTTTCAATAACTGCAGCATATTGTGTACATCACTACATTGTTTAAACTGAAGACTGAAACTGTAAAAATGTTTTTTACAGAATGGAAACAAATTCTTCCATTAAATATCTTCCATCAGATCTGAATATATTTACATATCAGCATTACTTTTACAAAAGACACAAGTGTACGTTAGTATCCTAACTGTAACATAACTTTTAATACATCAGATCGCTTTGGCTGGACAGAACAACCTCTTCAGATGTTTGGTAATTTCTTTCATTTTCAGTCCATATATAATTGGATTGAAGAGAGGATGATACAAAACTGCTTGTAAAGTCATTATAAAACGTGCAGTTCTTGGAAAATCAGATTCTAGACGGACTATAACCACATCATACGCACACAAACAGGAAAAGCTGATTAAGACCAACAGGTGGGGTAAACAGGTCTGTGCTGCTTTTTTCCTGACATTTCTATTACTTTGGTAAGATATTATAAGTATCCTGGTGTATGTAAACAGAATGAAGAGAAAAGGGAAAAGTCCAATGTTCAGCAAAGCAATTATTCCGAATATTGATCGTGCACTTGAATTAAAACAGTTGAGATTGTAAATTGAATTATTACAAAACATTCCTTTTAAAGTAAGATAACAGAGTTTCATATCAGCACTCAGTATTACTGGGACTGCTATCTGACAAGCAGGCAGAAGCCAGGCTAAAACCAGGAAAATACTGATGGTTGTTTTTCTCATGATAGTTGGATATTGTAGAGGTTTACATATAGACACATACCTGTCATAGGCCATGGCTGACAGCAGTAAGAACTCTGAACCACTTAAGGAATAAAATAGAAAAAATTGAAAGAGACAGGCTGAATATGATATGAGCTGTTTTTCAGATAATAAGTCAGTCAACAACTTTGGGTACATAGCAGTGCTGAAAGCAACAGAGTTCAGTAGCAAAGCTGCAATGAAAATGTACATAGGCTCATGGAGGTTTTTGTGCATCCAAATGAGACACACGATGGTGAAATTACAGCAGAGTATAAGAATATATACTGTAAACATTATCAGAAAATACAGATATCTGTATTTTTGCACTTCCACATACCCACTAAGAGTTATATATGTTACATTAAGTTCAACATCCATTAATGTTTAAATAACTAAATGTTCAGAAAGGCAGATAACATGGTTGGATCATCATACATGAATGAAAATGTAAAATGAACTCTTGCTGTCATAGAATCAGAATCAGAATCAGAATACTTTATTAATCCCGGGGTAGTAGTAGTAATACTAATAATAGTAATACTAACATTAAAACTGTACATTAGTGTCTTTCTCATTTAGAGCTACCTGAGCTGTAAATGCATTTGGTGTGTGTCCCCTTCCAAAATTCAGGAAATGAACTATGTGAGTCTGTGGGAAGTTTTTATTAAGTTGCTTCAGCCCCAATGGATCTCATTAACTGTTCCATCTCAACAAATTCTAATATTCAAAGAACTTCCTGAACTTATAGCATTGTTAAACTTATTTTTTTCATGTGTGTCTGATTGTATGGTACACTTTATCACATTAATATTCATCTCAATGGAAATTAGTTTATATTTTCTTCAACAACAAAAATATTCCCCTGGTGTTTTTTTGTTTTTGTTTTTTTGTTTTGTTTTTTTGACCTGGCATAAGAGAAATGTCTATTTGTTTGAACAGATGTGCCACTCTATCTACTGCCACTTGAAGAATTATAACAAAATAAACAGTAGTATGTTTGTGTAGTTGTGTGATCTTAAGATAGATGGAATTGTTTGTGACCTGAGATGTTGGACTGAGTGCATGCACCTTAGGTATGTAAGGTCAACCTCATCAGGAACAGATCTTAAGAACTGGTATCCAGCTTCTGTACCATTCACCTGTCCACAATACTGGAATGCCTGAAATAATTGTGTATGGAGGCATTTATGAGACAACCTGATCAGGAGTCTAATTTGTAAAGCGGTGTGTAGGGTCCATGCAAGAGTGCCAAAAACTAAAAAAGTGATGCTTCATGTCTAAACCCATTGGAATGAACCACTGCTGAACCACCCTGTGCTGGAGTTCGGGTTAGTATTACTGCCTGGTACAGTACAACAATAGAGAATTCACTAACAAGACCATGCCATAGTTTAGCATTAAAGTAGTTTATTTAAGTTGGTAGAACATTTGGGAAGGATAGGAAAGGGGGGTTGGGGTTGTCGGGTGAGGAAAAGGGGTCGAAGTTGGTGAATGAAGGAAAGGGGGTTGAGGTTGGTGGATGAAGAGGGGGGTTTGAGTTGGGTTGCAGAGTGGCTGGACTGTCTAGGAACCGGGGAGGTTGAGACTCAGAGTTGGGGCACGTCTCGATGGGCGCACATCTTGGTCGGCGTGCATTCATCATCCCACAAAGGTATTACTAGGCTATGCGGAAATTGGCTCGACGAATATCGCTGAGGTGGCTGTGGATGTAGCTGTTGGCTTGGGAGGACCAGCGGCAGAGGACTTTGATGGTGTGGTCGGAAATTCCTTGTGTGGAGGCGGAAGTTAAGTGGCTGTGGTTAAGGGTAAGCGTTTTGGTGCAAGCTTGGGTTCTGCTTTACATAGGCCTTTGATCAGCATGGTGACATGAGGATGAGAAACGGAGGGGGCTTTAGGTCCAGAGAGCAGTTTGGCGAAGAAGTTTATGGCGCTGAGATATACTTGGATGGTGGATGTTCTGATTTTGAGAACCGTATGGACATATGTGATGAAGCTGGTTATTGTTACGATGTCGATGGAGGGGAAAGGGAGGTTGTGAAGATTATGAAATGACTTGAAACTGCACCATCCGGAATGGTACGATGAAAGGGTTTTAGGAGACAGGCTGTTCAGGATAGCTTGCTGGGATGTGGTGACAAAGTGGAAGAGCTGGGGGTTTAGATGTAGATGGTGGCTGAAAACGGTGGGACTGGTGTTGGGTGAGAGTCCGAGTCTGCTGCCAAGGATTTGAATTTCTGGAATGAGAACCGAGAGAGAGAGTCAGCGATGCGATTTTGGTGGCTGGGAATGTGAGCTGCGCGGATTATGTAGTGGTGCTGGGCTGAGACTAAGGTGAGGCATCGGATGAATTTCATGATGTCCAGTGATTGTGAGCACCCTTTGTTGATGATGTTGACGGCAGTGAGGTTGTCTGAGTGAATAAGGATGACTTTTCTGGACCAAACATGCCCCAAAGAAGTGCGGCAATTATGACTGGCAGAGGAAGGGGAGAGTGAGGACAGTTCTGGGGGCCAAATGGAGGCGAACCATCTACCGTCGTAGTAGCCTCCAAAACCTACTGAGGGTGTGGCATCTGTGTATAGCTGGATGTCCTCTGGCTGGGTGATTCGGTCGCCATAGAAGAAAGAAATACTGTTCCATGAAGACAGAAAGTCACGCTACATTCTCAGTTCCATTTTGCAGGAGTTGTCCTGGGTGATGTAGTTGTGGAGGGATGGAATGGTGGAAGACAGGGATAGTAGGTGGGAGATGAAGGATCGACCCTGGGGGATAATGGGAATGGCGTAGTTGAGGTGTCCAAGCAAGGAGAGAAGCTGGCACTTGGTGCAGCAGTGGGCAAGGAGGTGTTGGAGATGAACAAGGAGGTACGTAGAAGCTTCTCAGCTTCTTGGGAGGGAGGCTTAGAAGGTGAGTGAGTCGAGGGTAATGCCGAAGAATTCGAGGGATGTGCTAGGTCCTGTTGTTTTTTCGGTGGAAAGGGGAACGCCGAGTTGGTTGAAGGTTGATTTAAGAGTGGAGTGACCTTGTGCTGGAGTGGAGGATGGTGGAGTGACTATGAGAAAATTGTCGAGGAGGTGGACGACTTAAGGCAGGTTGTGGTTATTAAGGAGTATCCAGCAAAGGGCTTCGAAGAGGGAATTTAATATTTTCCGGCTACTTTTGCATCCGAAGGCGAGGCGGACTGCAAAGTAGAAGCGGTCTCTCCAGGATACACCGAAGAATCTCCAGAAATCTGGGCAGATGGGCAGGACATTGAAATCACTGGGGATGTCTGCTTTCGCCATTCAGGCACCGTGGGCGGCGAGATGGATGAGGTTGATGGCGTGGGTGATGGTGGTGTAATGCATGGAAAACTCTGGGCTGGGAATGAGGCTGATGATGCTTGGTGTGGTGGTGCCGTGGGAGGAAGAGAGGTCTATGATGAGCCTCTTTTTTCCGGAGTACTTTAGTGTGGCGATGGCGATGGGGCTGATAGGAAGAAGCGGCAGCTAGAAGCGTTGCAACCCAGGTCGTTAAAGTTGTTGCATTACATCCCGCCACCCTGGAAGAGGACTGGCCTCCTCCTTTTGTGGACGCTGCGGGGGAGGGTGCCGTGGGCAGACGGTAGCAAGTTGGCAGGTGGGGGGATAGCAGGCTTGGGGGTAATTGAGGGAGGAGGTGCAGCATATGCCAATTGGTTGAACACGGGGGGAGTATGTGTGGGTGGGGCAAGAGGAGGGATAGAGGGATAGAAAAGGAGGAAGTTGGGAAAGACCAGCAGTGTACGAGCCCTGGCCTGTGGTGGCAGTGGCTGTGTGCACGGTGCCATGGTTGATAGTGGTTGCTAGAAATGAGTAGCTGGAGGTAGCTGCAGGAGCTATGTCAATGGGGGGGAAGGAAGAAGGAAGAGAAGAGGAAAGGATGCTGGGATGGAGGAATGCATGTGTAAGGGATGATTGTGCATTGTACAGGGAAGAGAGGAATGAGGAACAAAGGTGAGACAGGTGAAACTCATGGGGAGCAGTCACAGGGGTCATCGGTGCGCCGCGAGTGTGTGGTGGCCGGAGTGGAGGTGGAAGAACAGGCTGTGAGAAAAAAGCCGGGCTTTCTTGTCAGTCCGATGGAATGGGATGTTCCTTCCCCTGAGGGCATGCTGGAGGTGGGCAACTAGGTGAGATGGCATTGGTGGTGTCTGGCTGGAGCCGCTGGATGGAGAGTAGTGGACGATGCGCTGCCGGGGGACATGGATGGCGGAGCGTAGGCGTGGTGGTTGCCTGGCTGGCCTGGTCAGAGTGGAGATGATCACGGATGGAGGAGATTTGGAGATGACGGATCTATCGTCGAAAAGATCATCATCTATAGGGGTGAGAGACAGCTCTTGATCCATGGAGTAGGTGGTAAGGTTTTCAAAATTAGTTTTCGAAATGCTTGTCTAAGTACAAACAAATGTCAGAACTTGAGACGAAAGGGAGATAAAAGGTTAGGCTTGCCTATATAGGTTTGCACAGGTGATTGAATCGGGGAGACATAGGTGGTTGAGTTAATGAGGCACAAGTGGTGGTGTGTTAGGTTGATGAGACACTGGTGGTTGGTTTGATGAAACACAGGTGGTTTAATTGGATGGGCCCAGGTGGCAAACCAGCGAGGTGGAGTGGCGTGGTCCAGTTCCTGAACTTTAGTTATAATAACTTAATTTCCTTTCAAATACAGACAGAGTTCAGCAGGAGTGAAAATACGGAGTGCTCAGTTTGTCCTGGTCTAAGATGGAAAATCAGCCTCCTGGCGAGTCACTCAAGTCTTGTATGCGGTGAAGGGAGTGTTTGTCTAGCAGTCTTTTTGTTGACCAAAATACAAAGACACAATGACACTTTACGCCTTATCATTCAACTAACCCTCCTGGATTTATTCTACCTCCTTGTACAGTGGCTTTGGAATGGGAGCGTTCTAAATCTGAGGACAGCAGATTGTCACCAAGGTTCAGTCAGTTGGTCCTAGGAGTAATGACATTGTTGACTTCAGCCCTAACTGTTGTAGCCTGTGATGCCTACCTGTTTGTGTCTCAGTCTTTCTCATCTCGATGACTTTGGCTATGTGCTAATGAAGCCCAACTGGGTTCTATTTGAGAGAATGATTTCATGACTAGTGTGATTGGAAATGGACCCATTGACAATTGCCCACCTGCTCTGTAATAGGCCCCACCTAACAAGCCACAAGACTCAAAATATCCGTCCCCAAAGTCCTGGTGTGGGACACTACAGGACACCTACAGTCCAGTTCATGGTGAGGATTCTATGGATCGGACTTGTTTTGGCACTTCCCTCAAATTGGTCAGTCCTTAAGTTGATAAGGCTTACTCTTTACTGTGTGTTAGTTATATAAACACTTACATTTTTCAAAGACCAGACAGATCACATCTCTACAACACTTTTAAAAGAGGACATTATTGTACATTATCTCTAAGTGTCACAAGACATTTGTGTCATATATGGACATTTTTTGTCCATATATGATTGGATTGAAGAGAGGATGATCCATAACCAGCTGTAAAGTCATTATTAAACGTGCAGTTTTTGGAATGTCTGATTCCAGTCTAAGTATTGTGATATCATACGTCCCCAACAATAAAAAGTTGATTACAACAAGCAGGTGAGGTACACAGGTCTCCATGCAGCTGACCCAGAAAACGGAAAAGCAGGCAGATGCCAAGACAAAACCAAGAAAATACTGATCCTTGTTTTTCTCATGATAGTTGAATATTGCAGAGGTTTACACAGACACATACTGTATCTGTCATAGGACAACAGCCAACAGTAAGAACTCTGAACAGCCTAAAGTGTACAATAAAAAATATTGAATGTGACAGATGCATGGTGACTACATGAGCACGATGTGGGGATGCATTGTCATCCATTAACATGAAGTTTGGGGCGTACTGGCACCACTGGGGGATGATGATGTGCTGGATGGTGTCCTGTAGGCTGACGCGTTGCTGCTCCATAGACAAACACCGAATAGTTTTTCCGTCCATCAATATTCTGGCCCACTGTTGCACCACCTCCTCAAGTTCAAGGATTTGGGACGATGTTGACAGCTGCACAGCGCTCACCCCTACACCTCCAAGCAAGTTTCCGATGCAGGGTGATCCTGCTCCTATCAGTGAACGTCACTGACAACCACAGCTGGATGGTCCAACCAACATGTTGCCTGGCCCACTGCAGACATGCTCGATGGTGCGTGGCACTCAAGGGTGTCACACACAAAAGTCATCTGTCCTTCAACTGCCACAAGGGAGTGCTGTTGTCATGAGGGGGTGAACTTCGTCTGCAGCCGTGTTTGAGTATGAATGCCAGGACCCAAGGTTTTCCAGCCATACATTGCATAGTAACAAGCTGATCAATGCTAATCACTTCACCCGTCAGTGGTTTTAATCTTGCTTATCAGTGGACATATATGTCTTGTAATACTGCGATGTCGTCACCAAAAAATTAAATACCTTGATATGAATCTTCGATCATCATCGCCCACCCCTTCTCCAGTTTGACAAAGTTGCTCTCATGTTATTGTCTCTTTTGGTGAAGAGTTTAATGAGATCCATGGAGGGTGAAGCAATCTGATAAAAACACTTCACAAACTCAAACTGTGCCCATTCTGAACTTTAGCTGACAAATACAAATGCAATTCAAACTCAGGTAACTGTGAATGAATAGCAATCAAATACACAATTGTAATTTCAGTATGTCTGTAATATTATCTGCTTATTTTTGACAATCTCAATGGATGAAACATTTAATGTAACATATATAACTCTTGATGGGTATGTAGAAATAGCAAAATACAGATATGTTTATTTTGTGATAATGTTTACAATATATATTCTGATAATTTGCTGTAATTCTACTATTGTATATCTCATTGTGACAAACAAAAACCTCCATGAGCCCATGTACATTTTCATTGCAGCTCTTTTAATCAACTCTGTTCTTTTCAGCACTGCTATGTACCCAAAGCTTCTGATTGACTCTTTATCTGAGAAACAGATCATATCACATCCTGTGTGTCACTTTCAATTTTTTATATTTTACACTTCAGGTGGTTCAGAGTTCTTACTGCTGTCAGCCATGGCCTATGACAGATATGTGTCTATATGTAAACCTCTGCAATATCCAACTATCATGAGAAAAACAACCATCACTATGTTCTTGGTTTTGTCTTGGCTTTTGTCTGCTTGTCAGGTCGCTGGGTCAGCTATGTTGAGTGCTCACAGCAAAGTTTGTAACTTTACCTTGAAAGGAATCTTTTGTAATAATTCCATTTTCAAACTTCACTGTGAGACCTCAAGAGCACTATCTGTGTATGGTGTGATTGTTTTACTCAATATTGTATTTTTCCCTTTGCTGTACATAGTTTTCACATACACAATGATACTCAAAATATCCTATCGAAGCTGTAGAGAAGTGAGGACAAAAGCTGCACAGACCTGTGTACCTCACCTGCTTGTGTTACTCAACTTCTCATTGTTATGTACGTATGATATCACGATACTTAGACTGGAATTAGACATTCCAAAAACTGCACGTTTAATAATGACTTTACAGCTGGTTATGTATCATCCTCTCTTCAATCCAATCATATATGGACTAAAAATGAAAGAAATTTCCAAACATCTCAAGAGGTTGTATAAACGTATGTGAGCATGATCTGGCCTATTTACCCTTGCAAATAATTTTGTCTTAACTATGTGTTGTAGAAATGTGATTCATTTGAAGTATTTTAGTAGATTGTCTTTATAACTAACACACAGAAGGGTCATTGCCAACTCATCCAATATCATGAACTTTTCCCAGTTCATCGATTTTCGAAAAATCATGTTGGGACTTTCAGCATTTTAGTGATTCTTTGTATGTTTATTCTGAACCTCACCAATCATTTAAGAGAGAGAGAGACCCTAAGGAAAGTTGCCAACATCTATTCATCAAAGTAGTTGTTGCTGAATGATTACAGTAATCAAAGGAATTTTTTATTTTTTGCCAAAAACTCATATCTCCACTAATTTTCACTTTCTTGTAACCAAATTTTGGTTCTGTGTAGTATTGATGTAGTTCTGTGTAATATTAATGTAGTGCTGTCACATCCAGAAGTTATTTGGTCGTGCGTAAAAAGAGTGCCACAGATCTTGTTAAATATAGCTTCAGAGCGGAAAAGCCCACTTGGGTAATTTTGAATGTAGATTTACCCAAGAAGATACTTTTTTATGTGAAAGTGTTGATATTCATTGCATATGTATTAAAAAAAAAAAAAAATTCAAAGACGTTATTTAACTCCATTGTTTGTTTGTTTTTAAAGTAATTTTTTCTTTTTTTTCAATTCAATTCAATTCAATTCAATTCAATTCAAAGGGGCTTTATTGGCATGAAAGTTTTACAACAATGTTGCCATTGTTGTTAAACTTTTCATTTTCATTTTCACCGACTGTAAAGTTACATTCAGTGGTTTTATTTCATCTGTAGATGTGTGTACTGAAGTCAAGATATAGGAAGGTTTAATGACATGAACTGGGAGGCCCTAGTTGAGTAGGCATGGAATGACCCAGAAAGTGAAAGGTCAGCGTTAATAATTAATGACACACCATTTGACACAGTTACTCAAAAGTCATTTTAAGTCAGATAATTGCAGGTGTTAGTTGTACAACAACAGAAACGTGTAACTAGTGATCAAAATTCATATACATGAAATTATCTGGTTGTATTGATGAAGTTAATGGCCATAGAGTGAAAATAGTCATTTTAAATGTTAAAGTTAAGACTTAAAGATAAATTAATGGTCATGGTCAACATCTAAACTCTAAAGTCTTGAACACAAAAGCAGTAGACTGTGTTTCACTGATGTTCTCTTGTAATGTGTTCATATATGGAGTTCAAGTTAATAAAGCAGTAATGATATTGATGCCCCCCACTGATGTCTTATGTTTCACACCAGTGATAGTAACATGTCATTCCATATTATGTTTGCACACAAATCTGACAAAAGAGTTAGAATAATTAAATGTTTTACAACTCTGATGTCAGGATGCTTCAGTATGAACGATGAAGAGCCACAGTTTTTGTATTAGCTTGTAGGCGTTATAATTAATAAATAAGTTTTAATAACTTGTGAGCTTTATAAAGCTTCATAACCCCAGAAAGTTTCAAATGAGTCATCAAATAAGTTTTGTCTGTGACGCTGACATTGTAAAGTGACTTTTTATAACGTTGTGCTGAACTCTTTCCATCACATGTTGGTAAATAAGCTCCTTCATTGGTTTTGATGATTCGACTTATCGCTGGTTCAAATTAAGTATTTCTGGCTTAGCTCAAATTGTTGTTGCCAATGACTTAAAATCAATTACCCCACTTAGTTAAGGATTTCTATTAGGTCACCTGCTATTTACCCTATAGCAGGGGTCACTAACAGGCAGACAGTGGTCCGGATCTGGAACCAAATGCCATCCTACCCAAACCCAAAACTGATAAATTATCAACAATTATTCAATTTTGACAGAACTTTTCTATTTTAATAAGCGCTGCTTTCCTAATCTTTACAGCACTGGTTTAGCAGACCCAGGAATCTAACAGACCAAATAGCATGTTGTTGAGGTTAGGGTTCCTGTTGGACCCAGAATGCAGAGGGCCAGCAGGCAGGCTGAGTGGTCAGGTAGTGACGAGGTGAATTCACAGGTGAGCAGGTGGAGCTGCAGTCAGATAAAAAGTGAGATACAGAAGAGGTATTTCACTTGGCATGCTCTAAAAAGACAAAGGTGGACAGTTTGTCTCATATGTTCCAAGACTGTGGCAATCATTAAAAGCAGCAATGTGAAGCGCCACTATGACACGAAACTCTTCAGACAAAATCCAAACTGAGGGTACAGAAAATAAACGATAGAGCTCACTGCTCTCAGACTGTTAAGATGTTAAATTAAGTTTAAAAAAGAAGTTAAAGGGAAACTTTTTTCCCCACAAATTAGGTACTATTTTAAGAGGCACTGTTCCAAAATGTTACTGTTATGTAATTTATTTTTAAAATGCAGCCCTTATTTTAATAATAAAATACATGTATATATTATAAAATAACTTTTTTTTATTATTCTTTCAGTTCAATGTGAAAACTGACAATAAATGTTGTTCAAATGTTATAGACTTGCACTTTAAAGGTGTTATTGATCACATTCAGACACTAAATGTGTTGCTTCAGTGTTGTAGCTTTTGTAGCATTCCGTTCATGTTAGCTAGCACTAGTGATATTAGCTTTAGCTAGCATTATTTAGCAGCATTAGCTAGCGTTAGCAACACAATGGCAGTTCAGTATGCTGGGCAGATACTGTAGATATCAGCCATTTTTACGTTTTTTTTCCACAAACTGGCAACTACCAAGATTGTTTACGCTGATGAAACACAGACAACACGTGATTCCAATAGAGTTATTCTACTTGTCACGGTTCAGTGTCTGTTTGGTTTGTTTCCTGTTTTACTTTGAAATTGTACCCTTGTGTGTCACGTCATGCTTGTCACTTCCTCCTGTGTTTTTCCGTTAATCCCCTCACCTGTCCATGTCCGTCCTCACTCCACCTGTACCTCGTCCCGTCATTAGTGTCTCTATATATAGCCTTTGTTCTCCCTCATGTCTTCGTCAGATCGTTTCTTTCCCTCCGTCTTGGTTCGTGTTCCGTCACTCCGCCATTCCCTTTGATTTCCTGTTGCCGTTCCCGCCCTACTTCACCCGACTAGCCTGTGTTAGCCTGCATCTTCGTCCGTCTTGGTTTGTCTTTCCCCGTGTTTGCCTCCCAGCTTTGTCCCCAGTGTTTCCTCATGTCTCCAGTCTGGTATGTTTCTAGTTTTGGTTTCTCTTTTGATTTGCGTTTGTTTGCACTTTGTTTAGACTTTAGTTGTTACTTTGTTTTTGTCCACTTGTTCCTAGATAGTTTCCCTGTATTTTCCCATTTGTTTGTCATTCAGCTTTGTTTATTAAAAGCTCGCTTTTTGTTTCCCCCAAAACTGCCTCCTGTGTGTGTGCCTGTGAGTCTGCGTTTGGATCCTCCATTTAATATACAGTAAAACATAACACTACTGGCTGAACGACGTTAGAAACTGAACCAACTGTCAGAATTCTGACACAGATAAACAAAACAATCATTTTGGACCTGACAAACATTTTAAAATTATTCATTCACATTCAGAATAATGTTTTAGAGACTTTTATCCTGCACCTTTCTACGAGCTCTGCAGTAATATTAATTTTTTAAAATAATTTTTCAACATAAAAATGTTATCAATATGACCTTTTTAAATAGGCTCTATGTAACAATTTGTGTCAGGCCGGGACTCAAATCAGGACTCAAAAGCTGAGGTGTCAGTGAGCAGATTTTATTTGAGTTACAAAAAAGCTCTCGATAGAGTGATCCCAAACAAAAGGGCTGTGAAAGCTAATCTAAATGAATCTCCCAGAAGGGAGAACTTGGCTAAAACTAAAGTAAACCAAAATCACTCCTAAAGGAGGAAACTCTCTATATACAGGTTATCAAAATTATCAAAATCAAAATCACTGGGTGGACACAATCAGGAATCAGGGATGACGGGCAGGTGACACAGGAGGAAGGGCAAGTGACCTGAAACGAGAGCAGAGTTAGATTTTCAAAATAAAACAGGAATTGACAAGACAATAACCCAAGACAAGACAACCTCACCGCGTGTGACAATTTGCATGTATTGATTACGTTTTTTTTAAAAACATATCCTTATTGAGATTTTTATAGTCACTTAAACATGAACATTTTAACACATGAAATAAACACATTATCCCCCAATCTGACAAAAATAACTAAATTAATTAAAGTTAAATTAAAAAAATAAAGAAAAAGATTCAAATAAAATCATAGCAGTGTATAAAATACAGAAAGCTCCACATTGATCAGAGTTCAAAGTAATGAGTTTCGAAAAAGTCTATGTAAGGGCTCCATAAGTGAGCAAATCTTTTTTCTTTCTTTTTTACAATATGTTAGTTTCTCCAAAGCTACACAGGCCATCAGTTCCCATGTCCACATTCCAATAGAGGGTGTGTCCATACTTCTCCACAACAATGCAATTATCCTCCTGGCTTGTAAAAGTCCAAAGTCGATAAGCAGCGACTGTTGATGAGTCACAACAAGTCTTCAGGGTATATTCCCAGTATACAGAGTTTGGCTCGCAAAGGAACTTCCCTTCTAACTGTGAGACCGATACATCCTATTACACTCTTCCAGAATTGTTGTATCTCTGTACACTCCCATGAACAATGAATTAATGTACCTTTTTCCTTTCTGCACTTCACACAAATATCAGGGACATTAGGAAATATGTGGTTTAACCTACTAGGTGTGAGATAGGTACGCATCACCCATTTATATTGTAATAACTTAAATTTTGTGTTGACAGACTGGGTCTGAGCCCTTAAAACAAGCCATTTCCCAATCAGCTTCCTGATTGTCCTCTTTTATGTCAATTTTCCATGCCTCCAGCTTTTTGGAAGATAATTCCTTTGAATATGTTAACATTAATGCGTAAAACAATGAAAATTGTCCTCTCCCTTTCATATGGGATAGGGTTAATTCTTCAATCTTAGACAATGGGGGTACAGATAATGATTGTTTATGCACGGATAAGATGAAATGTTTCAGCTGTAAGTATTTAAAGAAATGTTGTCTTGGAATACCATATCTCTCACACAGCTGATTATATGACATCAAGTTGTCTTCTACATATAAGTCTGAAATTTTCTCAACACCTTTGTCAAACCACATGTTAAATCTACCATCTGCTCTCCCCGGTACAACACAATTATTACCCCATATAGGGGAAAACTGTGATAGTGCTGGTCTGTCTCCAACATGTTGGTGTGCAGAGTACCACACTGAGATGGTGTTTCAAAGAAAGGGATTCTTAGTCTGTTTAACTAGTTTTTTGACACTTGTTGAGTATAAATAAAGCTTGAGAGGAAGCCCTGATGTTGATCCCTGCTCTATAGTCACCCAAGCTAGAAGGGGAGCCATTGAAAAATAATACATTGCTGACCTTAGCTGGGTGGCCCAGTAATACAAATTGGGGAGCCGAAGCCCTCCTCTTTCTTATGGTAAATATAGTAGCCTTAGCTGTAGTCTGGCTGTAGGATGGAGGGAGTACTCCTTTTCTATAGGATTCCTTATACATGTCCAAAAGTGGAACTAGAAGTTTCTCCCTGAATCTCTTCAGAAAAAATTCAATAGGAAAGCCGTCTGGCCCTGGTGTTTTCCCACTCTGCATACTCTGAATGGCCTCTGGTAATTCTTCTGGTGTTAGACTGCAATCCAATTCCTGTTGTTCGTTTTCTGACAAAGTCTGAAATTTCAACTGATCTAAGAAATAATTTTGACTCTCTGGATCATCCAAACATTCTGATCCATGCAAGGTCTTGTAGAAATCCCTAAAAGTGTCATTGTTCTCCACCGGTTCTGAAGTCACATCCCCTGCAGGTGTCGTGATGCTGTTGATTGCCCGGTCTTATTGTTTTTTCTTAAGTCGCCAAGCCAGTAGTTTACCACATTTTTCTCCTTGATCATAATAAGACTGTTTTAGTCGCATTAAACTTTTTGCAACTTTTTCTATTGACAACTTATTGTATTTGGCTCTCATAATTTGCAATTCCTTTGCTTTCTGCTGGTCATAATTTGTATACAAATCTCATTCCAACAATTTAATTTGATTTTCAATTGTTTCCATTTCGTATGGCTTTGGATTTCGTATAACTAATTATTTCCCCTCTAATATACACCTTAAATGCCTCCCATTTAACACAGTCGTCAGTCTGATCAAGATTGATTTCATAATATTTATTGATGTGTTCTTCAGTATTTATTATAAACTCTGCGTCCTGCAGCAGCTCAATGGGAAATCTCCATCTCTTAGAGTTGTAAATAAGTGTATTTATATACAAATTTAATGATACAGCTGCATGATCACTTATGACAATGCTATCATACCAACATTCTTTAATTTTTGATAGAAGTCCAGAGGAAATCAAAAAATAGTCAATTCATGAGTGGGTGCCATGTGTACTTGAATAACAGGAGTATTCAACGCTATCTGGGTGCAGTTCCCTCCATATTTCAACCAAGTTCAAAACTTTACAAGACTACAACTATATTTTCCTTGTCTGTACAAGAGTAGAGTCGAGGTTAGTAGAGCGATCTTTTGTGGGCACCAAAGTGCAACTAAAATCACCACTGATAATATACATACCTCGCAGGGTAGACAGAGTAAGGAAGAGATTGTCATCATTTGGACCATAGATGCAAACCAGATTCAGTTTATGCGTGGATATGTTACCCTGAACAATGATACATCTTCCGTATTGATCACAAATGACATTAGCAACTTGAAACGGTAAAGATTTATGTATAAGCATGAGCACACCTCTGGCGTGATTACTGTATGGAGCACACAAAACCTGACCTGGCCATCTTTCTTGTAATCTGTCAATTTATGTTGCTCTTAAGTGTGTCTCCTGCAACAAAACTATTTGGGACTTAAGTTGTCTGATTCTGTTTAACACCTGCTTTATTTTGGCTATTTCTCTCAGCCCCGACATCCCAACTGGTAATTTTTATTTATTGATTACGTTTTTACTGGACATATGTGAGCAGATTGTTGTTCTACGCCTTTCTTTACTTCGCTGTTCTTAGGACCTTAAATTCTGACAAAACATACAGAAGGTCCTCTACATGAGATAATTCATTCAGACCAAACAGGATTTATCATTTATTGTCACAAACAGTCGACAGATGGACACTGGAATGGGCGAACCTTAAGTCTGTCATCTTCTACAGGTATCACCAAGGAATGGATCATGTCCAAAGTGGAGATGATGTGCAGAAGAGGACAGCTCAGAACCTTTGATGTTTGCACCACTGAGTCAGTGCAGCCTGGTCCAGACAGAACCGTGGTGCTTGTCCTCTGAAATGTGTTTGCAGAAGTAAACATGAAAATGTTGTTTTTGGTTACTGGTTACATCACCTGCACCACTCAACATGAAGTTTAACATATTATTATTTTTACAACATTCATTTTTTTGGTGTATTCTGTTTTATCAATAACATAATTTAGCAACTTGTAATGATGGAACCGCACTTATGTAATATGTAACTGTGACATATGTCACTGTTGTCGTGTAGTATTTGCCTTCTTTGCGTCCACACACTGGAGCCTCCTGCTGCCATCAGATGTTTCTCCTATGATGAACTTCAGGCCATGTTCAGACAAGTTTAGGTCCTGCTTTCTGTTTGTTCTGTTAATGTGTTTAATTGCTCTCAAAGGAAAACAGGACCTGTTGACCACCTCAGACTAGGTAATAATTAGTGTGGTAATTGCTTCACCAAAGTTTTTCTAGTTATTATACGATCGGTAAAAGTTTTGGTGTTTGTAATATTACATCATGTTGAATCATTTGAACACTTGTTGAGAACACAGAGATAAACAATATTTTCTCAGCAAGTCGCCCCCGGAGTCTGTACGCTGTGACCACTGGGTCATAATTAGCTGTTTGCAGCCTGGCTGTAGTCAGGCCGCCTCCTGAGGCCTGGCCTGTTGTTCACAGTGCAGCAGTAGTGATGTGACTCAGGGGAGCTGACAACAGAGATAATGACCCTCGTTAACAGTATCCTTACATCAGCTGTCGCTTGTGGTGTCTAAATCTAAAACAAGTTGCATCATACTAATTGGATATCTCTTTTTTCATTCATTCATCTGAGGCGCGCGCACACACACACACACACACACACACACACAATTAGACTGTGAACTGATCTTTGAATGATGATGAAATGAAATGATCAGAACAAAACACTGTATGATATTAATTTACATAATATTTGAGCATTGTTAATAAACAGTATTTGTAGATACTGTAAAGTGAATATTTTTCATTATAAGATCAGAGTGATTTTGTCTTTCAGCAATACAGAAAAGACTAGAATGGTACTCAGTAGAGTGCATACCTCCGTCAAGGCCCGACAGTCCTCTTTAATTCAATCAAGCCTAATTCAATATCTAATAAAACATATTTAAATCTGCAAGATCTGGATTTTTATTGGGATCTGTATCAAATTGATTTCACTCACAGATACCAGCCACTTTAATATACCTGATATATATACCTGTCTCCACCAAGATCCAAACATTATTCCCTGTCCTAACATCCTATCTCATGATGTTAAAGAAAGTGAGAAAGAATTCCAGGATCCATCCCTTGATCTGGATCAGCACTAAAAGTTAATGTGGTCTGTTCTGGGCTGAGACTCATCCTCCATTCAAGTTTACTGGAGCAAGCAACAAACCAACCAACCAACCAACCAACCAAACAAACAAACAAACAACCAACCAAACAACCAACCAAACAAACAACCAACCAACCAACCAACCAACCAACCAAACAACCAACCAACCAAACAACCAACCAAACAAACAAACAAACAACCAACCAACCAACCAATCAACAAACCAACCAACCAACCAACCAAACAAACAAACAAACAAACAAACAAACAAACAACCAACCAAACAACCAAACAAACAACCAACCAACCAACCAACCAACCAACCAACCAACCAAACAACCAACCAACCAACCAACCAACCAACCAACCAACCAAACAACCAACCAAACAAACAAACAAACAAACAAACAAACAACCAACCAACCAACCAATCAACAAACCAACCAAACAACCAACCAAACAACCAACCAAACAAACAAACAAACTATCAAAAAACCAACCAACTAACCAAGCAATTAACCAACCAAAAAACAAACAGTCCACACACGGACATGGGTTTAACCGTACTCTACTTGGCGGAGGTAATTATTCATGCTTTTGTATCTTCCAGTCTGAACTGTTGTAACACAATGTTGACCTTAAAGCATCTATATTACAGTTTTTGCCCGTTGCTTGAACACGTTTTGCAAAACTTGGCTCATTGTGTCAAAACTCTACACACAAGCAAATAAGACACAACACTGGGAAATAAACCATTCACATCTATGTCAAATTGAAACTCTGCTATCAAAACCTAACAATCCTTTGTCAAAATGTCACTCTGATGACAAAATGATACCCACTTGCATCATATGAATACACTTTCAGATCAGCAGCAACACATTAGTCTACTTTATATAAAACACTGCAGTCTTTCGTTTTCACTGTTTTTATTCAGTTCCACAGAAGGCACGTTTTCACAACAACCAAAAAATGAAATACTCAATTTCAAATCATTACATTACAGTAGTGTATTTTACAGTACAGTAAATTCAGTTAAAGCAAAAATTAAACTAAAATAAAACAATACACTACTGTAAACACAGAAAAACACAATTGTGCGCAAGTGGGATTATGGATCCTGCCGTCTGTTGGGGTCTGGCCACAGGATCTCATCAACATCACAAGCAATGTCTTCTCTCGCTAAGCATCGGGGAAAATATCCCCTTGTGTGCCGAATCCATCCCTGGATTGACCTTACCTCAATGTCTCCGCAGGCCTGTTCCATTGCCTGCACAAGAGGCATACGGGCATGTGGTTGGCGGTCATATACGCGCCATCTCCAAGCGGAAAAAATTCCTCTATAGGATTTAGAAATGGTGAGTAAGAGGGCAAGTACACAACTTCAAATTGATCATGGTTGGTGAACCAGTTCTGGACCAGAGCAGCCCGATGGAAACTAACATTATCCCAGACAACAACAAACCTGGGCTGCTCTGGTCTATCCTGTACAACTGCATCATGAAGTGCATCTAGAAATGTGATTATGTGTTGCGCATTATAGGGACCCGGGTTGGCATGATGGTGCAGTAGCCCTCGAAGACTTACGGCGGCACAGATTGTGATATTTCCCCCGCGCTGCCCCGGGACGTGCACAATTGCCCTTTGGCCAATTATATTACGTCCCCGTCGTCTGTTTTTGCTAAGGTTGAATCCAGCCTCGTCAATGTAAATACATTCATGAGGCTGGGCAGCTCCATCCATGTCCAAGATTCTCTGTAACAAAAAATACATATTGTGGATGGCTTTACTCAAAGCACACAACTACACTACTACACATACAGAACCGCCCCACCCCACCACACAGGTACCTGTGTAGCTTTCTGAATGTATCTATGTGGTACTGATCCAGTGGTACATATTCAGCTGTTACTGGACTGCACCCATTCTGTATTGTAAATGTAAAGGACTGTAACACTGACCTGTACATATTCATGTCGAAGTTCTTTGACCCTAACACTGTTCCTCTCAAATGGGACCCTGTACAATTGCTTCATGGTCATGTTGTGCTTTACCAAGATGCGTCTGATAGTGGTAATGCTTACTCGATCTATGTTGTTGAATATTTGCCTATCTGCAAGTATTTGTTGCTGTAGCTGGTTGAGACGGATTGCATTGTTTGCTCTGACTGGGTTCACTATGGCAAGTTCCTGCTGTTGGGTGAACAGGCGTTGGCGTCCACCCCCAGTAGGTCTTCTAGCCATTCTGTAGAAAAATGCAACAACAAATTGTTATTGTTTGCTTCTTTTTTACAGTACTGTATATGCTGTACTTTACTGTATTTACCATACACAGTACTGAAACATCTCAACACGTTATCACGGTATGTTTCACAAAACTACCACTTTTGTTCGAAAAGGAGC
>NC_133223.1:34936277-34963777 GCF_040436345.1 Pagrus major
CATAATTCATTCTGTACATTTTTAGTATCAGTAATCTAAATCAGAAAAGTAACTAGTAACTGTTGGTGACTGATAATAGTAGTAACGGAATAAAAAGTAAAACATTTGCCTCTGAAATGTAGGTCAGTTGAGCAGAAGTGTAAAGTAGCATAAAATAAAGTGCAGTATTTACTTTACGAGTACAGTTTCTACATGGAGACGCACTGAAAACAATAAAAACACGTTCAGTGAATGTGAATATGTTAGATGACAAATCTAAAAAATGGTAAAAGTAATAAAAGAGAGGTAGGCCTCAGTTCATGGAGTCTCTTAAAGCTGCAGTAATCAGTACTTTTGGCCTCCTGTAGTTTGTCAGCTCAGTTTTTCAGCCTTCAGAGGAAAAACGTAGCATCTTTCTCTTTGCTTCTGTTCATTACTTCTGTCTGATTACAGAAGAGTTTTGCACATTTAACATATATAACAAATGTTTCATACAAATAGATCAAAGTGAGGTAAATGTTTTCGTCTGTCTGTTTGATTTAGCAGAAAAGATTTCTTAGATTAAACTTTGACCAGCTGCTGATGCAAACAGTCAGTTTCAAACAACGTGTCAAAACTGAAATGTCTCAGCTTTATTTAGTGGCGTATTAATAAATACTGGTGGAAGATGTTCATGTAAACGTGCAGTTATTTATATATTTATCTTTTTGGCCTTTGTATGGCTTTATTGATCGGACAGCTCAGAGATGACAGGAAACAGGACGAGGGGGGGTGACACACAACAAAGGGCCTCAGGTCGGACTTGAACCCCGGGCTGCTGCAGCGAGGACAAGGCCTCTGCACATGGGACGCCCGCTGTACCAACCGAGCTAATGGACGCCCGCTGTACCAACTGAGCTAATGGACGCCCGCTGTACCAACTGAGCTAATGGACGCCCGCTGTACCAACCGAGCTAATGGACGCCCGCTTCACCAACTGAGCTAATGGACGCCCGCTGTACCAACTGAGCTAATGGACGCCCGCTTCACCAACCGAGCTAATGGATGCCCGCTTCACCAACTGAGCTAATGGACGCCCGCTCTACCAACTGAGCTAATGGACGCCCGCTGTACCAACTGAGCTAATGGACGCCCGCTCTACCAACTGAGCTAATGGACGCCCACAGTTAATAATGAAAATATCTGTGGATAAAAGTTCTTGCCTCATTTTGTGCCTCTGAAGCTTCACACTCACTGAAATCTGCTTAATTTATCTTCACAGCCTTTTCCTTCTCATAGTGTGGACGACCACCATGAGACAAGCTGCCATGGAGGATGGTGAGAAACACACACACACACACACACACACACACAGTGTGTATACCTGACCCTCACTGACTTCCTTCACTGTTTATTGTCTTGAACCTTGAGTGTAAATCCAGACCGGTCTTAATTTGATTTTAATCTGATGTAAAACCTAATTCAGATGGTATTAGTGTCTCTGTGCGGGTCAGAGCTCCTCATGTTAATCCTGTCTGACCCAAACATGTCTGCCTTCTGCTCAGGACAAACTTCAGCCTCCGACAACTGCTGTCATATCACACACTCTTCAAACTAGATTCAATCTGCTGCACGCTGGAGTCTGTAACACATCGAGTGGAGTCACATCAGATTGTCATGTGTGAGCTTAGAAATCACCTAAAATGCTGCATGACCTAAGAACGAGTCAAAGAACCCTGCAGACATTTTATGAGACAGCTTTCTGAGAGAAAACAAGCTTGTCACAGTTTGATTAAATCTTAATCCTTTGCTGCCCAGTCGAGAAGTTATAAAAGTCAAAGTCAATTAGAAATTAGTGTGTAGAGTGGCTTGATGATGCTGGTTCCAGCCCGCCGGTCTTGACGACCACTAGGGGTCGAGAGAACTTCTTGATTTAAAGTGTGTATATAAAACACTTTTAAAAAATATATAGAAGGCTTTTACCTGAGCATTTCATGAATTTCTGTGAAGAAAACTGGATTACATTTTAATTTTAAATTTCAGCCTAACACTTAAGAAGCAAACCTAAAAGCTCTCACTGAATAAGGACACGATGCAACAACACAAGCTGTAGTGACGGACTTCACTCTGTCAGTCTCCTGCATGAGAACTCTGCAGTTAGAAGAACCAAAGAGCTAACAGAACAATGGGGCCTATAAATTGTGTGTGTGTACATGTGTGTGCGTGTGTGTGTGCAGGTGTCAGTGCGATGCTGTCCAGTGTGGTGGAGGACGTTGGTCAGGCCGTCCACAGAAACGTTCATGGTGCTCAGCTGCTGCATGAACTCCTGAGTGCTCCGTGGCTTCACGCTCTGCTGAAGGTACACAACTGACTTAGCACACACTGAAACACACACGTCTGCACTAACACACACACACACACACACACACACCATGTGAATGTGAAGCAGTGATGTCATTTCCTGTTTTCTCTCCAGATTTATGAGTGCCTGATGCAGTTCCAGAGGTTGACACCAAGTCCCATTCTGCCTTATGCCTCAGGACTCTCACATGAGGTACACACACACACACACACACACACACACACACATACACACACACACACACACACACACACATACACACACACACACACACACACACACACACACACACATACACACACACACACACACACACACACATACACACACACACACACACACACACACACACATACACACACACACACACACATACACACACACACACACACACACACACACACACAGCTTGTCAATGAAGACAAAGAAAGACCTCTTAATGAAGGTTCTCAGTCATCCAGGTCATGGTCACTCTAAGTGCTCACTCACTCACACTCCCGTGCTCTGTAAGGACCCTCCCATGCTCTGTAAGGACACTCTCACAACCTGTAAGGACACTCCCACACTCTGTAAGGACACTCTCACACCCTGTAAGGACACTCCCATGCTCTGTAAGGACACTCTCACACCCTGTAAGGACACTCCCATGCTCTGTAAGGACACTCTCACACCCTGTAAGGACACTCTCACACCCTGTAAGGACACTCACACACTCTGTAAGGACACTCTCACACCCTGTAAGGACACTCCCATGCTCTGTAGGGACACTCACACGCTGTAAGGACACTCACACACTCTGTAAGGACACTCTCACACCCTGTAAGGACACTCCCATGCTCTGTAGGGACACTCACACGCTGTAAGGACACTCCCACACTATGTAAGGGCACTCTCACACCCTGTAAGGACACTCTCACACCCTGTAAGGACACTCTCACACCCTGTAAGGACACTCTCACACTCTGTAAGGGCACCCCCATGCTCTGTAAGGACACTCCCACACTGAGTTTAAAAGCCTGCAGCTCCTCCAGTTAGTTAGAAGTGAAGAAGCCTCTTGGATGAGAAAGAAAGACCTAATTAACGTCACTATAACAGTAAATCTGAAGTGGTCTGAACGCGGATGAAAAGCTTCAGTCAGTCTCTAACTGCAGGGCAGAGAGACACAGCAGAGGCTCTGAGGATGACACTCGTCCTTGTCCACATGTACACAGGTATCTTCGTAAAGTGGTTTTCTGTCACACCAGAAACACAGATCTCATGGCCATGCACGTACACTGAGCATGTGCAGGAAGCAGATTGTTTACTGTGGTCGGTTGCTTAGTTACAGATGATACTGTGAAGGAGGCATTGAAACGTGACTGCTGTCATCACTGTCCTTTTTTTAGATATAAACAATAAGACATCTATTCTGTCACCTTACAAACTCACAGACTCACATATCAGAACACAAACACTGATCAACGTTTGTGTCTGCGTCATCGTTTTACAAAAACCTGTTTCTGAATACTTCAGCCTGAAGGAGTTTAACTCCAGACCCTGTCTCAAGAGACACCTTTAACACAACACTTCCTTTAACAGATACCTGTCTGTCTGTGTCTGTCTGTGTGTCTGTGTGTCTGTGTCTGTGTGTCTGTCTGTCTGTGTGTGTGTCTGTCTGTCTGTGTGTGTGTCTGTCTGTCTGTGTGTGTGTGTGTGTGTGTGTGTGTGTGTGTGTCTGTGTGTGTCTGTCTGTCTGTCCATCAGATCATCAGTACAGTACAGAACATCCATCGTCCCTCACCTGAAGCTCGAGAGCTCTACAGCCTCCTCAACTCTCCTCACATCCAGGTGAGCAAACTTACTCACCTGTACCTGTCTCTGTCTCTGTCACCTGTACCTGTCACAACACCAAGATTGATTTACATTAATTATATATACAGTATATACAGTGTGTGTGTGTGTGTGTGTGTGTGTGTGTGTGTGTGTGTCTCAGGTGTGCATGGTGACACATATTGGGCAGCAGGTATGCCCTGTCTCCTTCTCCCAGGAGTATTTTAATGTTGAGAGGTGGTTCAGCTCTTTGAACTCTGAGATTACAGAGTTGAACTTGTTAAAATAAATGTTCCTGCTTTCGTTGAATGCTTTACATTGTAGGAGAAAGTGCATCTCTGTCTCAGCCTCACCTGTCCAGCAGCGACCACATGTTGTGTTGTCTTTTGGTTGCCGTGATTGTTTGTGTCTTCCTGTTTGGATGGTCAGTTTGTGGTCACTGAGCCTGCACTTGGTGAGCATCTGTCTCTGCTTCCTATCTCTGACAGCAGAGAGATGTTCTGCTCTTCATCGTCTCTTTTTAGGGCGAGATAACGTTCTGATCCACTTTGGCTTTTAGTTTCTTCTTTCCAATGTTCCAGGCAGGTTTCTTTACATTGTGTTATAATGTGCTTTCCTCTGATTGGTGTTTGGAGAGCAGTGTTGTTGTGAGGCTGGTCAGACTGTCTGAGAGGGGGCAGTCAGCCTCAGTACCAGCTGACATAGGGGCTCTTTTCTGGGCTCAGCTCTTGAGTCTGGAGGCTTTGGAGTGGAGGGCGTCTCTGGCTGATTTCAGCTGGTTAAAAGTTGAGCGTTCTCTGTTGAATGTTAATTATCAGTGGGGATCTGCCTCATTCTGCTCTACATGCATTTGTTGGTGTGTTTCTGTGTAAATAAAGTCGGACTTATGTTGCAGCCCTGGCGTACTCCTCTTCTCTGGGTGAAGAGTTCAGTCTGTTTGTCTCCAATTTTAACAGCACACATATTTTCCAAACACATTGATGTAACCAGATGGTTCATGTTGCCCCCTGTACCACAGTGCAGGAGCCTGTAGTAGAGCCCTTCATGCCAAACAGAGTCCAAAGCTTTCTTGAAGTCAATGAAACAAGTGAATATTTTACCACTTTTTGTTCGGTGAACATGTTTGTTAATTAAAGTGTGAAGGGTATATACATGGCGGTGGTGCGGTGTTTTGGGAGGAAGCCAATTTGACTTTTACTCAAGATGGAGTGTTCGTCAAGGAAATCCAGTTTTCTTTCATTCAGAATACTCCAGAATAATTTACCTGGAGCTGCTGACACAGAGGCCACGGTAGTTATCAGGGTCTGATGTGTCCCCACTCTTATGAATGGGGGAAATGAGCCCTTTGCACCAGATGTCAGGAAAACATCCCGACTGTAACACAGTATTGAACAGCTTTAACACTGCACCCTGCAGCTCTGGGCTGCTGCATCTGAGCATTTGGTTTTTAATGCTGTCTGGACCACAAGCTTTCCTCGGCTGGAGACATTTTGTCTGTGTGGTCAATTCTTCCCAAGTAATTGGGACATCAAGCGGGTTTTGGTTCTCTTTAACTGTTTCTTCTAATGTTTGGAGTTTTTCTTGTATAATACACTGATCTGAATTGATTTGATTTATTGGCGTGTCTTTGTACAGATTTTCAAAGTGTGCTCTCCAGATGTCACCATTTTGGATGAGTAATGTCTGTTGCTTTGTGTTGAGCTTGTTCCACATATCCCAGAATTGATTCTGATTAATGGCATTCTCAATATCTTCAAGTTTCATGTGGGTATCATTTTGTTTTTTGTTCCTAATTGTACATTTATATTTCTTTAAAGTGTCAGTGTATCTAATGCGTAGGGCTGGGTTGTTTGGTTGGTGATGTTTTTCATTTGCTATTTTTCTCAGGTCTTTTCTGATGGTCTTGCATTCTGGATCAAACCATTTGTCAGCGTTTTGCCTTTTAACAGGCTGTTTTTGTTTGATGAGGTCAGCTTTGATAGCTGCCTTATGAAATATCATATTGATATCATCAGTGGCCTTGTTTACACCATCTCTGGTAGAGACATATTGGTTTTGGTCGTATATTGATATGTCATTCATCAGATCAGGTGAGTTCAAGGCCATGATGAGTTTGTCTCCACTGTCTGGGGCCCATCTGTAGGCAGGATTTAATTGAAACAGCTTGCTGGGTTCCCTTTTTGTGCCACTCATTTGATCTGAGAGTTTAAAGAACACATTTATTTGGTTGTGGTCTGAAAGGGGGGATTGCTGTCTGACAGTGAAGGCACTGATAGTGGAGGGGTCCATGTCAGTGATTGCATAGTCTACTACACTAGACCCAAGAGCTGAGGAGTATGTGAATCTCCCTAAAGAGTCCCCTCTGAACCTGCCATTAACTATGTACAGGCCTCAGGCCCGACAGAGATGCACTGTCTCCCTGCCACTTTGATGTATTTCAGAGGCGAGGTTGTCCCGACGGGTGATGGTTGGTGTGGTAAACAGGGGGGCCTGACCAAATACATGGTTGTTGTCCTGTGGGTCCATGACATCAGGTTTGATTCCTGTTCGTCCATTCAGATCTCCAGTTAGAAGCACGTTTGGGCCTGGAAGGAGGCAACTTCTGAATGGAGAGTGTCAAAAATGTCTTCTTCAAAATAAGGAGAATCTACTGGGGGTATATAAGTTGCACAGAGATATAGATCCTATCAGTTATGCCGAGGGTTTGATCTACTCTCAACCAAATGTGTGATTTTCCCTGTTTTACTGGTGAGATCTCCTTTATACCACTCCAAGATCCCCCCGATGTTCCTGCCCTGGCGTATGTTTTTTAATTTTATAGAGGGCCCCATGACTTCATTATATCCTGGAGGACAGTGAGTGAGCAAATCATTTTGACACCATGTTTCTGTCAGTACAATTATATCAACGTCTTTGATAGATTTCATGAATTCAGGGTTTCTGCTCTTCAGCTCAAAGGTTGAGGAGTGGAGACTGAATATTCCAACAGCTGATATGAAATGAACGCATTAAAAAACAATCAAAATGAACCTGTACAGTGAGACAAATATTAAACACCTACAACTATCTATACATTTATAATACTAAATAATCATTTCATATGAATTCCATGGAGGTATGTACTATTTTCACTGGTATTACCATTGTACTGAATACTACTATTGCTATTATTACTATTACTAACTACCAATATATTTCCATGTTGTTCTGTTACTCAAATGGGAAAGTGTCAGAGTACATATATATATATATACATATATATATACATATATATATATACATATATATATGTATATATATATATGTATATATATATATACCGGTGTTACCGGGGAACCTGAGCTGGGGAAGGCAGGGCATGAAGGTGCTGGGGGTGTTTCTGGGGAGTGAGGAGTTTCAGAAGAGGAACTGGGAGGGTGTGATGGAGAAAGTGTGTGCCAGACTGTCTAAGTGGAAATGGTTGCTCCCTCAGCTCTCCTACAGGGGAAGAGTCCTGATTGTCAATAACTTGGTTGCCTCGACCCTTTGGCACAAGCTGAGGGTCTTGCAGCCACCGAGGGGCCTGGTTGAAGCCATCCAGAGGAAGACGGTGGAGTTCTTCTGGTCGGGACACCACTGGCTGAGATCAGCGGTGCTGCACCTGCCGGTACATGAGGGTGGACAGGGCCTGGTCAACATCGCGGCGCGGGTCGCGGCTTTCAGGCTGCAGACGGCCCAGAGGCTTCTGTACAGTTTTGGTCTGCCGTGGATGGACACAGCCTGCTTGCTGCTGAGGAAGGCCGGTCGTCTCGGGTACGATAAACATCTGTTTCTGCTTGAGCTCAGCTCAGTGGACTTATCTGGTTTGACATCTTTTTACCAGTCGGTGCTCGAGGCGGCGCAGGTCTTCATTTTCCAGCGGAAGGATGCAGTAACACCTGGGATGTGGCTCTTTGAAGAACCTCTTCTATGGAACAGTTTTATCACCTCGGGGGTCCTGTCCTCCGACAGCCTCAGGGTCAGACTGAGGGAGGCCGGCTGCCTGAAGCTGGGGCACCTCCTAGGGACCTCCATCCCCCACCTGGCAGAGCGACTCAGCATTAGGTCCAGCAGAGTGCTGCACAGGCTGGTGGCAGAGGTCTGTGGGTCCCTGCCGGAGGTTCTTAGGGGGTTCGTGAAGGACCGGACTGTTCTGGACCAGTGGGATGAGCAGCATGAATATGTGTTTCCTGCCCTGATGGTTTCTCCTGCGGTTGGCCAGTGGCGTGAGGAGGAGGACCTCCTGCTTTCTCTGAGGACCCCACAGCTGGGAGACCTGGAGTCTCTGGGGAGAAAGGAGGCGTATAACATCGTCCTGAAGGTGGCAGGCCTGCGCTCTCTGGCCGAGTTGAAGGTGTCGAGGTGGACTGAGTTTTTTGGCAGGGGCTCTTCTCCAGGAGGTTGTTGGCGGTCCCTGTACAAACCCCCCGTTGAAAAACGGACGGGCGACCTCCAGTGGAGGATTGTACATGGGGCCATAGCTACAAACAGGTATCTGGCACACCTTGATCCTAGCACGGGGGTCAGCTGCTCCTTCTGCTCTGACACTGAGACATTACAACATCTCTTTGTCCAGTGTCCCAGACTGGAGCCTCTGTTCAGGCTGCTGCAGGGCTGGGTTCAGGGGTTAGGGGAGCACTTCACTTCCTGTTTATACATCTATGGGCCACGCTATTCCGCAAAGAAGAAGGCAACACACACACTCATCAACTACATCTCAGGGTTATCAAAGCTAGTCACGTGGAAAACACGTAAGAACAGGGTGAGGGGTCAGGGGTCACAGGAGGTGGTGGCTATGGTAACGGGGATGCTGGCAGCTCGGCTGAGGGTGGAGTTCAGCTTCTACAGGCTGACTGACCAGATAGAGGGTTTTGTAAAGACCTGGGCTGTAAATGGTGTTTTGTGTTCAGTCCAGGAGGACTCACTAGTCCTGAGTTTCTGAGTCTTTTTCTGTTGCTCAGTTGATTATGTCCTGTTTTTCTCTGTTGCAATTGTGTGATTGAATTTGATAGAGTTGTGTGACATAGTATGGACTGATAATTAAAGTTTGGTTTTAAAAATCAAAAAAAAAATCTGTCACTTGTACCTGTCTCTCTCTCCCTCTCTGTCACTTGTACCTGTCTCTCTCTCTCTCTCTGTCACTTGTACCTGTCTCTCTCTGTGTCACTTGTACCTGTCTCTCTCTCTCTCTGTCACTTGCACTTGTCTCTCTCTCTGTCACTTGTACCTGTCTCCCTCTCTGTCACCTGTACCTGTCTCTCTCTCTGTCACTTGTACCTGTCTCTCTCTCTGTCACTTGTACCTGTCTCTCTCTCTCTCTGTCACTTGCACTTGTCTCTCTCTCTGTCACTTGTACCTGTCTCCCTCTCTGTCACCTGTACCTGTCTCTCTCTCTGTCACTTGTACCTGTCTCTCTCTCTGTCACCTGTACCTGTCTCTCTCTGTGTTCTAACAGCTGTACCTGTCTCTCTCTCTCTGTCACCTGTACCTGTCTCTCTCTGTGTTCTAACAGCTGTACCTGTCTCTCTCTCTGTGTTCTAACAGCTGTACCTGTCTCTCTCTCTGTCACCTGTACCTGTCTCTCTCTCTGTCACCTGTACCTGTCTCTCTCTGTGTTCTAACAGCTGTACCTGTCTCTCTCTCTGTCACCTGTACCTGTCTCTCTCTCTGTCACCTGTACCTGTCTCTCTCTGTGTTCTAACAGCTGTACCTGTCTCTCTCTCTGTCACCTGTACCTGTCTCTCTCTCTGTCACCTGTACCTGTCTCTCTCTGTGTTCTAACAGCTGTACCTGTCTCTCTCTCTGTCACCTGTACCTGTCTCTCTCTGTGTTCTAACAGCTGTACCTGTCTCTCTCTCTGTGTTCTAACAGCTGTACCTGTCTCTCTCTGTGTTCTACCAGCTGTACCTGTCTCTCTCTCTGTCACCTGTACCTGTCTCTCTCTGTGTTCTACCAGCTGTACCTGTCTCTCTCTCTGTCACCTGTACCTGTCTCTCTCTCTGTCACTTGTACCTGTCTCTCTCTCTGTGTGTGTTCTAACAGCTGTACCTGTCTCTCTCTCTGTCACTTGTACCTGTCTCTCTCTCTCTGTGTTCTAACAGCTGTACCTGTCTCTCTCTCTGTCACTTGTACCTGTCTCTCTCTCTGTCACTTGTACCTGTCTCTCTCTCTGTCACTTGTACCTGTCTCTCTCTGTGTTCTAACAGCTGTACCTGTCTCTCTCTCTGTCACCTGTACCTGTCTCTCTCTCTGTCACCTGTACCTGTCTGTCAGGCCCTCCTCTCGACCCACGACAGTGTGGCCCAGTTAGACTATGGACCTATCTTACCTCCTCTGCCTGATGAGATGCCTGAGGATGAGGAGGCCATGAGGATCGTTTGTCTGGTGAAGAACAACCAGCCGCTGGTGAGACAAAGTGACGGTGTAGAAGTCTGACCAGACTTTGAGGAGAATCTGTTTAGTCGTCGGTCATAGTAGTCTTTTGTCTGAAGCTCACAGTTGTGATGAAGATGTGAGAAAAGATCTTCCTGTTTCAGCTTGTGATTTTTTTGTCCCAGAAGGGCAGAGAGGTGTGCGGAGGGTTTGTAGGAGACAGAGCAGGACTGATTCGTAGTCGATGGAGCAGCCTGCGTCGCCTCACATTGGAGCGCCTTGTCCCGGCGAGGAGGGCGCGGTCGGGGGAGGAGCTCAGGGTGACCGACAGTGAAACCAGACCTTTGCCCGTCCACAGAGGACAGTCACGTCCCTTTCTCACCCGCTACGAGTCAACAGGAAGTTCCTGTTTGTGTCGGCAAACCACAGATCTGTCAAAGACAGGGCTCAACCAGTCAGCTCCCTCTGTCTTTAGTCCCGCCCCCTGCAATGGTAAGAGGAGGAAGACATGAAGACAGTCACTCCATGACATCACCAATCATCTGTCCATGTTTCCATTTCGTCATTCTTTGTCCAATCCGTCATCAAGACGTCCAACAGTTCATCCAGCTGGGACACAGTTTATCAGAGTCACGCCAAGGAATCGAGCTGGAAGTTAATGAGGACGAAACACTCGACTGTCAGCAGAGGACAGATTCATCAAGTACGACTCATGATGACGTGTTCTAGTTTTCCTTCAGGAAAAAAACAAAGTCCAAGGTAAACTAGAGTTTACCTAAATAAAAGTTTGTTGTCTGACCCGTGCGCTCCGGTTTACCTACAACCGTGTTCCTGGTGTTCTTCCTGCACGGAGAGCACTGACAAAGCTTCCACCTCCATGTGAGGAGGTTAATGAAACTCTTTCCTTCATGTTGTAGTTTGATTCGAAGCACAACTTTTTACATGTAGGCTTCATGTGTTTAGGGAAATGTTATAGCTGACTAAACTGTCCAAAGAAATTCACTCCATAATGAATAAACGGCCAATTTTTACCAATATAGCATCAGACCCCAATCAAACAGACAAGTTGCTGCAGTCGTGGCCTTGTGTCAGACAAAACAGCGTGGTGCACCTGTGGAGCGGCACTCTTTATGAACCCAGGGGATCAAATGTAATTCATAGAAAACGTGGTGCGACTCTGCTTCTTGCACTGAACGCTTGAGATCATCTCAACCTCTTTAATCCCTAAAGAACCCAGAACATGTGGTGCTATAAAGGAGCGTGCTCCAGGCCCGGCATAACAAAAGAAATCTATGGTTTTCCCGGCGATGTGTTTCCAGCGATGCCTCTGTGCTGCATGTTAACACTGGCAGGACACATTTAAAATAGAAAGATAGGAATCAACTCATAACTTCACACAAGCATCTATTGTGCATTAAATATGTTATCATCTCTTCCACTGCCAACCTTTTTAGTTACATTTCCTGTAACACAGTAAAAACATGAACACATCTATTGACTGTAGCTACGATTTAGACGAGCCACAACAACGACAACCCAAAGCATCAGTCTGTGACGACTTGGGAATCAGACTCAACAACTGACGGTGTTTCTCCAGAATTACTGGACACATCTTTAAAAAAATGATTCCATGATTTCCACTGAAGCAGTTTGTTTATTTTTTATAACGTCAGTCCTGTTGTTCGGGGCTGTCAGAGTTTGATTCATTAGGCAACTGCAGAGAAGAATGGTTGTGATAGCTTTAACTGTCAGTGTGAGGCTGTGAGGACATCAGAGGACTGTTCCTGTCTGATACCCTGCACGAGGCCTGAAAGTTAAACACATCACGATAAAATACTTTTACTTTTAAAGACAGACTGATTTCTGCTCTGAGATGCTTGAAAAATACATCATGTCCATCATCTCTCCGTCCATTTCTGCATTTGTTCTTCTTTGATCTGAAAGTTCATGTCTGGATTCATCAAGCTAAAGTGTGGCGACAACCAGCTCATCCATCAGCCCATCCATCCAGTGTCTTTCATCATCGAGTATCATCCTCATCGTCACCAAATCAAAAAAATGTGCTACTTCATCGTCTCTTTCATTTTTCAATCATTCAGCTACGTTCTTTTTTCCTCAGCGTGTCTTTCATGTTTCTGTCGGCACTAATTTGAATCTTTGTCTCTTCCTCCTCCTCTCTACATGGAGGTTCATTTTCAGACAAACACATTTGGGGAGGCAGTGCCTCTTCTGGTGGGTGCAGTGATGACTATGCCTACCCTCGTCCTCCAGTCCCAGCGTATGGTCTTAGCCTCCCTAACTACCCCGCCCTCTACAGAAAGGGGGCAATGGGGGGACACTCGAGGAACATCCCCACACCTGGCAGGACCTCCTCTGGTGATGGGAGGACTCCTCTCAGAGCCCACACAGCTCCTTCTAGTCCTGCTGCTCATCCCTCCACCCAGCAGCAGGGCGTTAGCACTCTCCCCACGCCTGGGAGGCAACACTGGGGTCAACCTGGATCTCAGAACAAACACCAAGGTGAGCTGTTAAGTCATCCCCCAATGACCCACTACTCTACTGCTCCTCATCGCAATGGATGTCAGAACCAGAACCAATCAATCCTCTGTCATCCTCCTGATCTAACCAAACAGCACAGTGTGGAGGGCCACGGTCCACGGTCCACCGTTCAGGTGGTGGCGAGCAACATTGAGCATGGCACTCAGGACGTTCGCCATCTGGGCCAGAAGGTGATGGAAGTGACAGAGATGATCACAGACAGTGTGGAGGAGAACACACAGGCGCTCAACCTGCTGGCAGAGGTGGTCGACAAGCTCCAGGGGCTCATCGTGGCCAGCAAACACCCTGAGTCATCTCCTCCGCACAGGCCCAAACAACACACTCCTCCCCCACCTCCTCCACGGGTCTCCTCAGTCTCTCCAAAGATGGTCCGTAAGCCTCCCACACCCTATCCTCGCCACCTCTTGTCCTCCTCTTCGTCTTCCTGCTCCTCCTCCTCTTCATCCTCGTCTGTCAGCTCCTGTGCTGATGGCTTCACCACATCAAGGAGTCCAATGAATGGAGGATCTAAAAGGACAGTGGTGAGCTTTAGTACCCACAGGGCAGGTGGTGGTGGGAGTAACGGGCAGGTGAGGCTCAATAACGGATCAGTTTCCAGAGCTCCTGTGGAGGACCAGCAGGACTGTAACAGCACTGGATGTTTGACAACCAAGAGGAAGAAGAAGAAGAAGAAGAAGTAGTAGGCTCAAAATAAAATGTCTCCTCTCCTGATGAGCTTGGGATTCCAAAATAGACTCTAACGGCTAGATTCCACCAGATACGTGTCCGGTCCGGCTCCGCTCCGTCACGGCAGCGGGGCTGATCGGTTTCACTCTAGTCTATGTGTTAACTTCCATCAGGTCCGCTGCATTGCGTATCTGCTGCGTCCCAGCTCCGGCAGTCCGCAGCCCTGCGGAGCAGATACGCAGGACTTCTATTTCTGGCGGATGCCGGAGCACAACGCAGCAATTCAGCCGAATTCAGCACAGAGCAGACAGGAAGTCAGACACGAAACAACAACATGACATCCGGTTAATTTTAAAAAGAAAACACTCCGTGTTGACGCCAGCACAAAAACCTCAAAAAAGAGACAAATACAAGCTCTTCTTCTAATCCTTCAGTCGGGAACACTTCCTGTTGTTGTGTTTATAACACATACCTATAACTGCAGTCGTGCGTGATTATGTAATTATCGTGGGAAGTCCTCTGTCTCCTAACTCCAGCCGTGGTGGACTCAAAACCCAGCTGGCGGGGTTTGCCAGACGACGGATGATGGAGCAAAAGCCGTAACTCAGCGGACATGCATCCAGTGGAATCTTTGGGTGACACCTACAACAGCACAACTACAACTACCCACTTCAACTACAGCTACAACTACAACTACAGCTACAACTATAACTACAACTACCCACTACAGCTACAGCTATAACTACAACTACAGCTCCAACTACAGCTACAGCTACAGATACAACTACAGATACAACTACAACTACAACTACCCGCTACAGCTATAACTACAACTACAGATACAACTACAGCTCCAACTACAACTACAACACAACTACAGCTCCATCTCCAACTACAGCTCCATCTACAGCTACAGCTCCAACTACAGCTACAACTATAACTACAACTACCCGCTACAGCTACAGCTATAACTACAACTACAGCTCCAACTACAGCTACAGCTACAGCTCCAACTACAACACAACTACAGCTACAACTACAACTACAGCTACAACTACAACTACAGCTCCAACTACAACACAACTACAGCACCAACTACAGCTCCATCTCCAACTACAGCTCCATCTACAGCTACAGCTCCAACTACAGCTACAGCTACAGATACAACTACAACTACCCGCTCCAGCTACAGCTATAACTACAACTACAGCTACAACTACAACTACAACTACAGCTACAACTACAACTACAACTACAGCTACAACTACAACTACAACACAACTACAGCTCCAACTACAACACAACTACAGCACCAACTACAGCTCCATCTCCAACTACAGCTCCAACTACAGCTACAGCTCCAACTACAACTGCAACTACTACAACTACCTTACTTCTTTAACTTTTTCAGTTGTAGACCTCAGACTGAAATCACTGATCATAGATCTTCATCAGACTCTGGATCCAAGCTATTAGTTGAAAGAACAAGGTTGTATTTTTCACTATAACCAGACTCTGGATCATCACACACAGGAGGAGAAGGTACAGAGACATTATATTTTCTCAACCAACATCCAGCTGTCCTTGAAATCCTGACCATCACCACCATCATCACCACCATCACCACCATCATCACCACCATCACCACCATCACCATCACCACCATCATCACCATCACCATCACCATCACCACCATCATCACCACCATCACCACCATCACCATCACCACCATCATCACCATCATCATCACCACCATCACCACCATCACCATCACCACCATCACCACCATCACCATCACCACCATCATCACCACCATCATCACCATCACCATCACCACCATCACCATCACCACCATCACCACCATCACCATCACCACCATCATCACCACCATCATCATCACCACCATCACCACCATCACCATCATCACCATCACCACCATCACCATCACCACCATCACCACCATCACCATCACCACCATCACCACCATCACCATCATCACCATCACCACCATCACCACCATCACCATCACCACCATCACCACCATCACCATCACCATCATCACCACCATCACCACCATCACCACCATCACCATCACCATCATCACCACCATCACCACCATCACCATCATCACCATCATCATCATCATCACCATCACCATCATCACCACCATCCCCATCACCACCATCACCATCACCACCATCATCACCATCACCACCATCATCACCACCATCCCCATCACCACCATCACCATCACCACCATCATCACCATCATCACCACCATCACCACCATCACCACCATCATCACCACCATCATCACCACCATCCCCATCACCACCATCACCACCATCACCACCATCATCACCATCACCATCACCACCATCACCACCATCATCACCACCATCCCCATCACCACCATCACCACCATCACCACCATCACCACCATCATCAACACCGTCCCCATCACCACCATCACCATCACCACCATCATCACCATCATCACCACCATCACCACCATCACCACCATCATCACCACCATCATCACCACCATCCCCATCATCACCACCATCATCACCATCACCACCATCACCACCATCATCACCACCATCACCACCATCATCACCACCATCCCCATCACCACCATCACCACCATCACCATCACCACCATCACCATCACCACCATCATCACCATCATCACCACCATCACCATCATCATCATCATCATCACCATCACCATCATCACCACCATCCCCATCACCACCATCACCATCACCACCATCATCACCATCATCACCACCATCACCACCATCACCACCATCACCATCATCATCATCATCACCATCACCATCACCACCGTCATCATCATCACCACCATCATCATCATCACCATCACCATCATCACCATCATCATCACCACCATCACCATCATCACCATCACCATCACCACCATCATCACCACCATCATCATCATCACCATCACCATCATCACCATCATCATCACCACCATCACCATCATCACCACCATCACCACCATCACCACCATCACCATCATCATCATCATCACCATCACCATCACCACCGTCATCATCATCACCACCATCATCATCATCACCATCACCATCATCACCATCATCATCACCACCATCACCATCATCACCATCACCATCACCACCATCACCACCATCATCACCACCATCACCACCATCATCACCATCATCATCATCATCTTCATCATCTGTCTTGTATCTTTTTGCAATTTCTCTTGTGACCTCAGCTAATGTTAGCATGCTAACGTGGTAAATGTTGTTAGCCTGTAGCTGTTAAAGTTGGCAGGGGTCAGTAGTTTGTCTCTTTAAAGCTATGGTCTACGATTTGCAGCTGCTTGTCGTGGGACTGTTAGTTAGGTTAGGATTGAATATTGTCAGTCAGGTAGTGTTAATCTCCCTCTGTCTGTTCTGATCCGATGGTTCCTGATGGAGCCCGGCTGATGTGGGATTTCAGAGACTGATTTAAGAGGGAAAATCCACTGATTGTCGATATGGCAGCTGAAACACTGAGTGTTTGAGCTGAAGTGAAGAAAACACCTGTTCTGTGTGGACTGTGCACCGAATTTGACAAATGTAGAGTTAAAGCTATGGTCTACGATGTGAAAGATTGATCATTATTATTAACATTATTTAGATGGTGGTTATGGCCCAATAGTACGACCTACACGTCTACATGTGAAGAGCAAAAGGAACCAAATAAATCCATTCTCTCTAGCGCCTGCAAAACTGCAAAGAAATTGACCAATTGCAGCCATGCGGACCGCATGGTCCATTCCCCTCGCTCACTCTCCTGCTCCTGGTCACATCTCGTCCCGACCCACTTCCGCATTTGAAACTACAAGCGGGCAAGAGGTTTGTTTGACCCTGAGCAGGTAATCTTTCGTCTTTATTGTGGATGTTGTGACACAGATAACTTTCATGCCGATGCTGGCTTATGTCTGTGAAAGCTGCCGTTAGTTTCTTTCTGTGTTATTAGACGGCATCAAAACAATTTCTGTCTCTGCATTATTGTCAACACTTGTTTACTTGTTCGATGGAGACGTTAGCCTCTATGTTAGCATTATAAGCTAAAATTGCTATCATGTTTACACCAAATCAGCTTATTTATTTGCTCGTGGCAGCTAAATGAAGCAGCAAGTAATGCAAGATAAATGAATGGATGAATGAAACCCTCCGCTTCGCGTTGGGGTTTCATTCATCCTGTCCGGATTTATTTCTCCATAACAACCTCTCGCCCGGTCACTGCTCAACTGTTTTGCTAACCCTCCTCCCAGTCTTGTCCATTTGTTTTCAACGAAGCCTTTGCTAAATCACTATGATGGATTATCATATACGCATTACGATGTGTGTATTTGTGTGTCTTATCTGTCATAAACAAGAGATTACGGTTTACGGCACGTTTGTGTCGCGGTCTGGTGCTACTCAGACAACAGCTGGGACACAGCTGGTCCGAGGCTCATGCAGGTTTAGTTTTCAGCCACAATGTGGAAGCGATCGTTGTGATTAAAGCTAACGGCAGCATCTGTTAGTCTCTTGGCCCTCAATAACTTTTAGAAGTGGCTAACTTAGCTGTTGATAAATAGTAACTTATTACGTAGCTGTAACGTAGCTGTAACGTAACGTAGCTGTAACATGCTAATGACGTTACGCTAGCTTGGCTGTGGAGCTTAGCTGTGGACATTGTAATGACTTACAAGATTTACGTTAGTTTCAACGTGCATTGTAATAACTTTACCTGTGAATCCGACATCGTTACTCCGCATTCAAAGCTGGCGCCGTATTTGGTTTCTGCCGGCCGGCTTGTTGCTCTTGTTGCATGTTGCGGGAGGGGGTGTGTCTCCCGCAACAAGGGGCTCCGAGGGGAGAGCGATACGAGCTCGGAGGGGAGGGATTAAGGAGCACAGAGTGTGTGGGGGGGGATGCTTTATTGTGTCTGTCAGAGGTGTCACTCACTCTGTATCGGGACCCAGCCACTTTTTGAAATAGCAGATTTTCTCGCCTTCACTTTTTAACGTAAAATTTGTGAAAAATGTTCTGAAATAATTTGCACCAAAAATGTGAACTAACAAATCAGAAGGTTTTGCTCTCCATCAGCACCTTAAGTTGAAACGGTCTGCTGCTGATTCTGCAGGACCTGATGTGTACAGGACACTATAGACTAAAGACACAGAGTACAATATGTGCAGGAAGACTGTTATTAGATAATAAGTAATAGACTGATTAGGGACCAATCTAGAATCTAGAATAACTTCAGGTTTGCAAACAAATGTGAAGATCATTCCATCTTATTTGTTGTCTTTTCATTATGAATGTATTAGTATTGTTGACTCTGTACTGGCCCAGGCCAGATCTTTGATGTTTTTTCCTGCTGTAGTTATGTGCTCTGATCTGACTCAATCTGATCCAATTACACTGCCTAAATTATGTTTAGACTTTAAAGCTCTGTTTCACTGAGCTCTTCTGTCTGCACCGGGCATCAAATCCCCTGAAGAAGAAGCTGGCAGGTGATCCAGTCAGCCTGGCACCACTTCTGTCTGCCTTCACATCTTGAGAAATAAACTCAAGTCTCCACTCTGACACAGAAATGATCCAATGACAACATTAATACCAGTCTGAATATCAGCTTCCATCATCACTTGTTTTCATCCCATCGCTCCATTTTGTGTCTTCAATATTATATTCTCCTGTGTTTCCTCTCTGCTTTTTACAGAGTTATACTAACAGCTGCTAGTTACTGCTACGACAGTTGTTACATTTGGAGTAACTGTCTCTCTGTCTGTCTGTCTGATGGTCTTTCAGGGGGCAACTATCAGGAGAGACGAGGAGACAGGAGAGATCTACATCGCCAGAGTGATTCATGGAGGACTTGCTGACCGCAGCGGTGAGACAAAACTGTATTAACTACGCATGTATGTGTGTGTGTGTGTGTGTACAGTCCCCTCCAGAACTATCAGAAAAGCAAGGTCAGTTCTTTTATTTTGTCTGGACACTGAAAACATTTGGGTTTGACATCAAAAGATGAATATGAGACAAGAGATCAGGGTGTCAGCTTCCATTTCCAGGTGTTTACATCCAGATCTGTTACACAACTTAAGAGATAGCACCTCTTGTTTGAACCCACCAAATTTTCAAGTGAGCAAAATGATTGGAACATGTGACTGAGGTGTTTTTTGCTGCCCAGGTGTGTCCTATCACTTTGATTATTCAAACAGTAAATAGTGCTGAATGTCTACTCTCAGTTTCAGCTTTGGGTTTTGCCTTTGCAGACTGCAATTATAGTTAAAAGGGTGTAACCAACATAAAGACCAGAGAGCTGTCTATGGGAGAGAAGATGGAATCAATCAGAGCCATTGCACAAACATTGGCCATCGCCAGTACAACCATGTGGACTGTCCTGAAGAAGAAAGAAACCACCGGTGTTCTCAGCAACAGACGTCAAACTGGTAGATGAAGGAAAACATCAGCAGTTGATGACAAAACATTGTGAGAGCTGTAAAAACCCTAAAACAACTGTCAGTGACATCATCAACCACCTGCAGAGGGCAGGAGTGAAGGTATCACAATCCACGGTTCGCAGAAGACTTCAGGAACAAAAGTACAGAGGCCACACCAGAAGATGCAAACCACTCATTAGCAATAAGAATAGGAAGGCCAGAGTGGAATTTGCCAAAAAGTACAGAGACGAGGCTCAAAATTTCTGGGACAAAGTTTTATGGTCCGATGAGACAAAGATGAACGTTTACCAATGTGATGGAAAGTCTGATGTGTGGAAAATAAAGATCTGCTCATGATCCCAAACACACAAGCTCATCTGTGAAACATGGTGGAGGTAATATCATGGCTTTGGCTGCATGGCTTCTTCTGGGCCGGGCTCATTGATCTTCAGTGATGATGTAACACATGATGGCAGCAGCAAAATGAACTCAGAAGTCTACAGAAATATTTTGTCTGCCAATTTAAAGAGAGATGGAACCAAACTGATCGGGAGATCCTTCATCATGCAGAAAGACAACGACCCAAAACACAAAACAACCAGGGAGTTCATCAGGGGAGAGAAGAGGAAGGTTTTAGACTGAAGTCAATCTCCAGACTTATTGACCTGCTGAAGAGGAGACTGAAGGGAGAAACCCCCCGAAACAAACAACAGCTGAAAGAGGCTGTGGTGAAAACCTGGAAAAGCATCACACAAGAAGAATGTAAAGGTCTGGTGATGTCAGCGGGTCGAAGGCTTGATGCAGTTATTGAAGCAAAGAATCTGCAACTAAATATGAAGTATTGTTCACTCTGATCTGTTCCTGAACGTTCGCTCACCTAAAAGTTTGGTGTTCTGTTACAGATGATGCTTCTTCTAAGTTGTGTAACAGATCCAGATGTAAACACCTGGAGATGATCTCGTCTCATATTCATCGTTTGATGTCAAACCCAAATGTTTTTTAGTGTACAGACAAAATAAAAGAACTGGCCTCGTTGTTCTGATAGTTCTGGAGGGGACTGTATGTAATGATGCATTCAGGTGCTCAGATGGTCCCATTTCCTGAACTGGGAAATCGTTCTTCCATCCAAGAAAAGTTGTTTTCATTTTATAGCTCAGAGCATTTAAACAACATGTTGACAACTGTTTCCAGTATTTGAGTGACAAAGGAAAGGAAACAACACAACGACTACACAACAAACTAACCTTAAAGTTTCTGACCATCAACCCAAATGTTTACTCTCGTCCGCCATGTTTCAGCATCACCTGACATCAACTCAGCAACTCGTGTACTTAAAAAGTCCGTATTGTGTATTATAATGTGTGTGTGTGCGTGTGTCAGGCCTCCTTCATCCTGGTGATCTGCTGGTGGAGGTGAATGGAAACCCTGTGGTGGGTCTGGAGCCAGAACAGGTCATCCAGATCCTGGTGGGTCCCATCATTGATTAATAATATAAATCAATCATCAGCAGCATGTTTGATTGTGTGGGAGGCCACAGATGATGAAATGAAATGATAGAATCATAAATGTGTCCCTCAGTGTTAAAGTGTTGGCCGGTGCTGTTGGTTCTGTTGGTTCTGTTCACTCTGGTGTGTCTTTTCCTGTCAGATTAAGTCTCGGGGGACGATCCTGTTTAAAGTCATTCCTAACGCAGCTCAGAGCAGCAGCAGCCTCAAGTCGGTAAGAAACATCCAGCAGACCTCCACATCTTAGCTCGATCTTATGAAGTCACTGTGAATATGAATATAAACACACTGACAGGCAGACTGTGTCTCTGTGACTCATGGTGGACGTCTGTCTACCATCAAATATAACAATCAGTCCACTCAGTTAATGAATGTGTCCGTGGTTCTGGACCTGAGCGTCCTCGTTCCTCCTACAGCTGCACAAACACTTTCACACCTCAAACTGGACCAACATGGCGGCTCGTTTAAAAAATCTGTCTTATATTATGAAAACAGTCCATCAGAACAGCTGCTGCTTCATTCTTCAGGACTTTAAAACTAACAGTTGTTTTAGTTTTCCAGAGGCGGCGAGTCGCGCTGCCCGCCTGATTTATTTATTTAACCCTAACCCTAACCCTGATTCCTTTTCTTATCCAGAGTCAAATAAGAATCTAACGCTGTAAAATCTTTTATCTTCATCATATTTTTATCTACCGATTCCATTTCTAGTTTTTAAGCGTATAGTCTTGCATTGTTTTACAGCAGTTTATGAAGAATTTAAATCATAGTTAATAAACTTTATTTATATAACAAGTACTTCACAGACAAAAAGTAAAAAATACACAGTTCAATGACAGAATGATATACAGGAGGAGGTTAAAAAACAAAATAAAAACTGATAGAGTAAGAGCACAACAAGAAAACACACTAATTAAAGACATTTTATAAAAATGAGTTTTTAAAACATTTGCAAAGGAGGACGCAGACCAACGCGTCCTGCTCTGTGTCTGTCAGGTGTACATGAGGGCGATGGTGGACTACTGCCCCCTGCAGGACTCGTCCATCCCGTGTCCTGATGCAGGGATGGCGTTCAGCAGAGGAGACCTGCTGGAGGTGGTGGACCAGTCGGACGGACAGTGGTGGCAGGCCAAGAAGCTGCCGTGTACGGTTTCCTGCGCTGGTCTGATTCCCTCTGCTAGCACGCTGAAGAGGTGACGGTCACACATCTCAACACCTGATAATCAAACTTTACTCACTGGACACCGATTCAGTTAAAAACATCAGAGAACATTTAGTAACTTTTCATATTCAGCTGTTTCTTCATTAAAACTAATCAATGATCTGGATCGCTTCATGTTTCCTCCTGAATCTACAGGTTGTGGCCAACAGACTGAGCGCTGCGACTAACTCTTATTTTAATTAATGGTTATTAATATCTCCAAATTATTCTCTGAGTTAATCAATGAATCGTTCAGTCTATGAAACATCGAAGGAAAAGATGATGCCTTCAAATGTTTTGTTGTGTTTGACTGTCTGAACTTTATTTTACTGTTTTACATCACAAATAACATCAGAAAATATAAACATATATATTATATTTGATCTATTATGGGAGGGTTTCTGTTGTTTTCATGCTTTAGTTTGTTTCTATGTGCAGTTTAAGTGTTGAATCTTCTTCTTCTTCTGTCTCTGCAGTAAACAGAGGGAGCAGTGGTGGTGTCAGCCATTACAGGTTCATACCTGCATCAGACCCTGTGAGCTCATCAATATTATCAATGACACTAATGTTTACTGATGTGCAGGGACGTTCATTAACATCTTCTGTGGCAGGACATTTGTTTTGTTTATGTATCTTAAAAAGACACAAAATAAAATTGTTCTATCTGTTTCACAGTCTGAACTTCAGTCACTGCCTCTGTAGTTCTGTGTCTCTGCCTGCAGGGGTCAGTCTGATGTGTTAACATGTGTTTGTGTTCTCTGTCTGTCCTCAGTGACGCTGCCTGATAACGGTTAGTGTGTTCAGACATGTTGTGAGTCTTTAATCACACAGTAAACTTCATGTTGTGTTTGCTGACTGCAGCTTTGGTTATTATTCAGAATAATGTTCTGTCTGTTTCAGAGGACGATCGAACGCATGCTGATGACAAACACACAGTCACAGGTACAACCAGCCGACACAGTGATGATATTAATATGAATGATCATCCATCAGATCAGTGAAGTGACTCCTGTCTCTCTGTTTTCTCCAGAGCTGGAAGAAATACATTTTGGTAAGAGATCGATCTCTGCTGATCACTCATTGATTTGTTGTGCTGTCATCAGTCCACATCATCCACACTCATCAATCTAATAATCGATCTGCTGATCGATCTGGTGATCGATCTGCTGCGTCCTGTTTAACTTCTGTGTGTCGTCAAGTCTGTTTAAAGGAAAGAAGATGTTTATTTATATATATTATTTTAATTCTGAACAGTCTGAATGTTTCCTTCTTTCAGATGAGGCCGACTCTGACGTCACTGATGGGATCTACCTCGGTAACACACAGTTACTTACTGTACTTAGTTACTGTAGTTGTTACTAGAGTTAGTAACTGTACTCAGTTACTGTGGTTCATGAGTTAATTAACACTCTGAGTCTGTACACAGAGTGATGATGATGGAGCAGAAGTCGTCCTGAGTGACTCGAGGTTTTAAACTTCTCGGCTCGTTGATGAATAAAATAAAATAGTGAATTTAATAGAAATTAAGATTTATAAAATAAACACACGAGGAAACTGTTAATGAACATGTTGATAGAGTTTCATTAATGTTCATTATGAAGCCTTGTTAAAGTCTAATAAATACTGACACTTGATTTATTGATCCTTCCTTCTGGATATTAAAGATCCAGTAGATTAATAAACGAGTCGTCTTCTCTTCAGCTGGTTTCCGCCGGAGTTTCCGTCTGTGGAGGAGGACGTCCTACAGGAGGAGACGTCAGTCCTGCACCTCCTGCTCTCCCAACAGCAGCGCTCTGTCCACTCCCTACGAGGAGGTGTGTTTGTACCAGCGCCTCCCGCAGGAGAACCACCGCCTCATCGTCCTTGTCGGTGAGACGTCATTACTGTTTGTGTCCCTGTACTCTCCTGTCTCTGTGTGTCAGTCTGTCCTGTCCATCTTACAGTCTGCACAGAGCCTCATGTCTCTGTTTTGTGTTCGTCCAGGTGCTTCAGGTGTCGGAGTGAATGAACTGAGGAAGAGACTCATCAAACTGAACCCTTCCACCTTCCAGGGACCCGTACCTCGTACGTGTCCTCCACTGAACACATTTGTTTAAATAGGATGTAATCTACCATGTCGGTCAGAGTCATCAGTGAATAATTACTCTGTTCTGATTGGCTGTCGCCCTGTTCCTCCAGACACCACTCGTCCAATCAGAGCAGGCGAGCAGACAGGAAGAGAGTACCACTTTGTGACCAAGGAGCTGTTTGAGTACATGGTGTGTAACCACAGGTGAGAGCATCGCCATCTTTGTTTACATGTTTTTTGAATGTATTTAATTGTTGTTATTATTTTATAGCCTGATATTTATCTGCTGATGTGTGTTCAGGTTTGTGGAGTACGGAGAGTATAAGGGTCACCTGTACGGGACGAGCACTGATGCTGTAGACGAGGTGTTAAAACGAGGACGGATGTGCATCGTCGACATTGAACCACGAGTGAGTTTCATTAAGAGTCGGTCAGAACCAACAGGATCTCTGCTGTGACCTAACCTCCAGGATCTTTATTTAGCTTCTGGTCATGTTTAATGCCGGAGTGTTGTATACATGTAGTATACACTGAGTACTGTGTGTACATGTAGTATACACTGAGTACTGTGTGTACATGTAGTATGCACTGAGTACTGTGTGTGTACATGTAGTATACACTGAGTACTGTGTGTGTACATGTAGTTTACACTGAGGATGACTCAAGGACACAACGTGAAAGATAAGATCACTTCCTGTCTGTGCTCCGTTGGTTCCTGGTGAAGGTTGAACAGCTGCTCACTCTTTATCAAACATCAGAACATTTGTTTGGGACTATTTTCAGCAGCGGATGAACACAGATCTGTTGTTCTCTCATCAGAGCATCCTGACGCTGCGGACGGGAAAACTGAAGCCCTACGTGATCTTCATCAAAGCTCCGAGTCCTGAGAGACTGAGACAGACGAGGAGGGACGCCCGGATCATCACCAGCTACAGCGTCAACAGAGCCTTCACAGTAAGAACTGGACCATGTTCAAGTTGAGACAACAGCTCATCAGAACCATTTGAACAACTGTGGTTACCTTCTGTTTTATTTTCATATATTTTTATCTTGATCTACGCTATTTCAGTTTCTACATGTTACAACAACTGAATGTCTCTCTGCGATCAATAAAGGATCATCTTATCTTATAAATCTGTAAAGTGACCCACAGGGAGATCACGTCCTGGTGTCTGTCCTCCTGCAGGAGGACGACCTGCTGGAGATGGAGGACTTGTCCCGGCTCATCGAGGCGAAGTACAAACAGTTCTTTGACAGCGTGTTGGTGAACGACGACCTGCAGGACGCCTGCATCACACTGTGCTCCATCATACAGGAGGTCCAGGACGAACCACAGTGGATCCCTGTGAGCTGGAGCCGGAACCAGGAGTGAGGAGGAGGAGCAGGAGGAGCAGGAGCAGGAGCAGGAGTGACAGGGAGGAGGAGGAGGAGGAGGAGTGAGGAGGAGGAGTAGCAGGAAGGAGGAGGTAGAGGAGGAGGTGGTGGAGGAGAGATCACTGGATGTCGTAAGGAGTCCTTGTCCAGCTGTGTGTGAGACAGAACCAGGAGTTTGAGGTGTTTGTGTCTGGACCCAACAGAACCTCAACACATGAGACTGAAAACAAACAGGAGTTTGAACATGTGTGTGTTTTACAGGAACATTTGTTCTGGTGCTGACAGCAGACCTGGTGTGATTCTGTGTATAGTCTCTGTCAGGACACACTGGATGTGTTTGCATTTTTTGATTGTATGAATGAGTTGTGTTGTAATCAGAGGTCCACTCACTGATGATACAGGGTCTGTAGAGCTGCTCGGTGTCATCATACTGTTTAAATAAAGTTAGAATCTACAAAGCGTGGGTCCACTTTGAGCAGACGTCGTCACTGTGCTGCTGTCAGCTGCTCTGAACTGGACTCTGAACAACATGCTGATACTGTGAAGCTCTGTAAAGGTTCAGGTGAGATCAGAGACACCAGCACACCGACAGGTCACACCTGATTTAACTGGATCAATGTGGGTCCAGACTCAGTGACAGAGTTCTGCAGACGTCCTCTGACCATCACAGACTGACAGCTTTAATCAAAACACAGAGAGAGAGAGAGGTTGAACACACTGATGACTGTTTATACGTTAATCATAAATATACATGTGGATTCATGGAAGTAGAAAATGTGAAAGTCTGTATTTTATTTATTTCTTAAGCAGAACATTAATCAGAAGTTTGAGACGTTCACTGGATGTAACTGTAACTGTCGGTGTCTCGGCCTGTCTCCAGAACATAATGTGTACAGTTGATGTTCCTGTGACCCAGAGACACGTCTGAGCACAGATCCAGTAACACCAGTGAATATCTGCCCTGCCTCCACCAGAACCGGCTATTGTTCTCAGGAAGTGGGACCATCTCTGATCAGTCCTGATGGTGCTGAATTACAATATTCAACCCAAACAATCGTAAAGGTGGTTCAGCAGAAACTAAAATTCATCCTGGTGACTGGGTTGAATTCAAGCTGCAGTACCAGTCCCAACCA